>NW_021319083.1:13846952-13914033 GCF_001605985.2 Dendrobium catenatum | reverse complement strand
GCCGACTACGGTCCTCCTGGCTTACGCCGCCCGCCGAATACAGTCCTTCCGATCTCTGTCGCCAGCTGACTACGGTCCTCCTGACTTCCGTCGCCCGCCGACTACAGCCCTTCCAACGAAGCGAATACGTCAATAGTAACTCTTTGTATTTATATAATGTAATGTACTCTATAAAATGTGCATCAAGCTAAGGCCTTCTCCCAAGGAAGGGCCTCATTTGTAATCGACTATAAATATTAGTGGATTCGTTCAAACTGGGCTAGGCCCCGTGGTTTTTTCCCCTTTTTCAGGGGTTTTCCACGTAAAAATCTTGGTGTCTCATAAATGCTAGACTATCTCTCCTTATGATTGCGTGCTGGATTTTCGTACAACGCTAAGACGATAAATATGATATTTCTCTACCGCCGCGAATACTCCTGGACGCAACAAACCTAAAATCAAATTATCAAAGAACTCGAAATAACATAAAATAAGATATATCACTAATAACTATTTAATCATTTGCTTTTGATTAAATATGTTATTACTTTAGCGTTAGTATTTATGTGCAATGTTAAAATTTGAAAATAATAATTGCATGTTTTGATTGTCTATGATTGTAGAACTGTCGTGTTGTACAATAATTGAAGGAAGGTGATTTTTTTTTTTCTATTTTATGGGTTTCTGATAGATTTCTGGCAAATTAGCCATGGGAAATGACTATACGATGAATTACAAAGAAATTTTGGTGGTCTATATTCGCCGAAAATACCTGTAAATTTTTTGTATAATTAGACCGCCAGAAATACCAGTGAAATTTCATCCGAAAAACCAGCAGTCCTTCCCCCAAAACTCTCCGCCGAAATTTCAAAATTCCTGCAAATCAATTTGCCTGTAAATTAATGAATTAAAAAAACTTCATTTTTTAGTCCACAGTTCTGCCAAATATCCGTCGAAAAGGTTTCCAATGGAAATTTTTTGTCGGATTGGCACATTTCCGATGTGCATTTTACTGCCAAACCTTTTTCCGTTGGAAAGCCATTTTTTCATCAGATTTTGCTTATTTTCCGATGGATATGACCGTCGAAATTAAGCGTTTCTTCCTTAAATGATCTTCATAATCTTCGCTATTTCAAAATAGCAAACACAACCAAAAAAAAAAGGAAAATAGAGTAAGGGGATGGACACTAACAGCCATAAAAAATTCTTGTAGAGTTGAGAAGTGCATGATCTAGATTACTTAAGTGCAACTTGGGAAATTATATATCATGAATGAACTTGCATGTGAACAATCTTTCTCATCAACACTATATACTAACCATTCTATGCATGAGCTATCCAACAATGAAAGCATGCAAGATAACTATTTCTTCGATTTCTGTAGAAGAATGAAAAAAAAAAAAGATAAGAAGCCCAGATTGATATAAAATTCATACACTACTAATAAAATAGGCTTTCACAGCACTTTTTCTACCCTACGGCAGCGGTTATAACACCTACTATTTAATTTGCAGCGGTTTTCAAACCGCTGAATATAATTTTTACTTACAAATTACCAGAAAGTAATTTCTCTTATCAATTTGATTTAAGGAATATTTTATACTCTTTATTAATTTTGTGTCAGAAGTTCCTAATCTATTTCTCTTCTTTCCTAGGAGAATCAATCAAGAGTAAGGAAGAAAAAACAACTACATGTATGAATATATCCCTCTCATAATTATCTTATCTTATTCAACACTGGACAAATAGTGCATGCCATGCATGCATGAAGACTAAATCTAATTAATCAAATGGAAGCACTATCAGAGATATTCCTTACATACTTTTTAGTACAAAAAAAATTATATTTAAAAAACAGTAATATAGAACTTCTCCTCTCTCAATTTACTCATCTTCTTCAACCTCGCCCTTTCTCCTTTCATACCTCCCCACTCACTCTTCACTTCTTTCTGAATGGCCAACCAAGAACAAACCAAGACCAACTATGATAATCAAAAGGTTCTGATCACTAGGACCATGGCTGTCCATCCAAGATCTCCTCTTCCTCAACAGAAATTCCTCCATCTCTCTAACTTAGATAGAAAGTGCCCACAGCTCATGTACTTGGTGTTCTTTTACAGATCATCTCCACCCCACAACATGCTATTCAATTCCTTAAAGCAAGGTCTTGAGGATACTCTGTCGGCTTGGTTTCCAGCTGCAGGGAGACTGATTATTAATCCTGATAATGGAAAGCTTGATCTTTTATGCGACAATAATTCTGGTGTACTTTTAGTTGAAGCTTTCACTAAAATACACATCTCTGAGCTGGGGGACCTTTCTCAGTATAATGAATTCTTTGAGAGACTGGTGGTTAATTCTCCCTTCTCAGCTGACAATTTATCTGAGATGCCTCTTCTTGTTGCCCAGGTAAAAGAACCTACTTAGCAAGTGAGTAATTTCATAGTTACTTCAGCATCTTTCTCTCTATATCTCTCCAAGGGAATTCCATAATTATTATAGAAAATTTTATGAGGAATTCCAAATCAACATGTACATTATATGAGTTGATTGATGCTAAACTTATATTTTCATCAATTTACAAATTATCACCAAGTGAAATGCATGACAATTTGAAATTTTTATAGGAATTTCTTCTAGTATTTCCTTAAAGAATTTTTGTACCAGACAAGAATCAGAATAACCCTTTCGTGTTGCCAGGATATATTTCCTGTAAGAAATTTCAAATATCTGCTCTTTTACATCAAACTTATGTTTTCTTCTTGATATAAATCTCTTATCAATAATACTGATTCTTGTAGAAAAACAAAATTACATGTTTTAGTTTCATTGTTAGTTCTTCACAATTCTCCCTTCTCCTCCTCTCTTTCTCTCCGCTTCCCTTCTCATCTGGCAACTTATCATGAGATCTCCTTTAATATCTGTTGTCGTCGGCCAGGAAAAACAACATACTTATCTAGCTAGTTTGGCAATTGTTTCACCACTCTCTCAGATCCTCTTCTCTCTCATCCTTCTCAGCTCTATACAACTTAATTGATATGTTTAATTCTCTCTTGATAGATTACAGTGAGAGCCCCAAACGCGTAGAATTACATGTATTTTCACTATGCATGCATTATTGTATGTTAACATTTATTATTAGTATAATAGTATTATATTAGATAAATATTTTATACTGTAATACAAGGTCAAATCATCATCTGGCCTCTCTCTTTCTCTTCCCTTCAAGTATATCTTCATGATGTGCATTTTTCTCTCTCTCTACGCAGGTGACTAGATTTGGTTGTGGAGGTTATTCAGTCGGAGTGGGAACAAGCCATTCAATATTTGATGGGGTGGCAAACTACAATTTCGTTAAGGCATGGGCTTATAATACAACTAAGAGAGCAGGGAAAGATAAGGAGGTAGAGTTCTTATCATTTGAACCAGTGCATGAGAGGGGAAGGCTTGTTGTAGGCCATAATGGATATGGAAAAGAGAAGAAACCAAAAGCTGAAATTCATGGAAAAATTATGATGACAAGGGTGATAGCTTTTGATCACTTACACCAACTCATTATGCAGGCTTCAAGCTCCTTGAAATCAGTAATGGATCCTTATAATAGGCGCTCAAGTGGTAAGCAGGAAGATTTTGTTCTTAAAACGTTTGGTTTGAGCAGTTCTATGGTGGAGAAACTCAAGAGAGAGGTAACTAGCAGCAGTAAGGGTGCTAGCAGTTCTTGCTCTTCGTTTGAGGTAGTTGCAGCCCATCTATGGAAGGTGATGCTCTCTCTCTCTCTCTCTCTCTCTCTCTCTCTCTCTCTCTCTCTCTCTCACACACACACACACACACACACACATTAGTACATAACTGTGCATGAAAAATATTGCTCATATGTATGCATTTCAGGTAGCAAAATTTAAATACTTCGTGCTTTTCGAAAAACTGTGCATGGGATTTGTTTGCGAACATCCATGAAATAGTTTCTTCTGCATCACTTAGGGAGGAGTGAAAAATCTTCCCTTTAATAACAAAAGGATCTATGATCTGTTATTTTATGCATATCATGTCTTGCTATCACTTCTTCATACTAACATACTATATTATTATATGATAAAATTGCTCGATAATGATCACAGCTTATAAAGAAGATAAGCTTCATTAACTGATCATAAAGAAGATGGAAGTAAATTAATTGTGTTTTGATATTTGTTGCTATACATTATCAATATTATAATGTTTATTAATTAAAAAAGTTGATAGTCATGTCGAATAATATATAGGACAGTCACAGAGATTTTTCGTGCGGTTTACTTAGATAATATTATTCCATTCATTTGCGACCGTAAGTACTATTTGTAATATATATTTATTACTATACATTATCTATATTATAATGTTTATTAATTAAAAAAGTTGATAGTCATGTCGAATAATATATAGGACAGTCACAGAGATTTTTCGTGCGGTTTACTTAGATAATATTATTCCATTCATTTGCGACCGTAAGTACTATTTGTAATATATTATGCGCTTTGATCGAGCTATTTAAGTATTCAGATCTTTGTTTTTTAATTGTCTTGCATGTCACAGATGTTGGCATAAAAATATTTTGATATGGTGAGAAGATTCACAGTGCATTTATTAAAATTTCTGTTATCTTAGTTATAATCAAAAAATTTTGAGTTCAAATCTTATATTTATGAATTTATTTTAATGACTGAAATATCTAAAAAAATTATTGAATCTATAATATCAAATATTATATATATATATATATATATATAAGGCAAAAATGTAATGTCACAATTCATGAATTAATTGTTTAATGAATAATAAGATAAGAGCATAATATATACATTTAATGTTCATTTAATTATTTCAAATGTTATTTTATTTTATTTTTATTTTTTATTTGCTCCAAAAATTATTTATTTATACCTAATTATAAAAAAATTTAGCTTGATTGAGCAAGAATCTTAATGTTCATTGAAGGGAAACTATGAAAATGTAACTCTAGATTATTTGAATTCATGTTTTAGCATACTGATGGTCAAATTGATCAGCTCAACAAGGCAAATCCCATGACATCAAAAGTGATCCGATCGAAGTCCAAATAAGTTCATATTATGCACTTAAAGCACAGCTGGAATTTTTGAGACTATAATTGAAAGATCAAATCATATCCAAATTTAACATGCTTACAATCAAATTGAACATATCAATGAGACGAATCCGACAACTTTAAGATTGTTTAATTAGGACATCATTAAAGCATATAAATGCATAAAAAATGATCTATAATCTAGACAATTAATACTCGTCGTCTAATGGTCTGTTTCGGAATTTAGTTATATTTTAAAGGCTTGTATTTCATAAGGTACACTTTGGCTTCTGAATTAAGCTCTTAGAGATTTTGAGAAATCTTGAAGCTCTACTCCAGCATCAGTATTGGACCACCACCCAACTATCACCATCAGATCATTGTATGATCATCACTATTCAACCACCACCTAATTATCATCATCGAAACCAATGTTATCATTAGACCACTATTATCTAGCCACCACCCTTAACTATCATCATTGAATACTGCCACATTGGAGCTTTGTCATCATACCGCCATTGCCCGATCACCATCATTAGACCATCATCACTCCACCATTGTTGTTGGACCACAATTGTTGTTGGACCGCTGCCGCCTGACTTTCATCATTAGATTGCCGCCACTAGACAACATCACATGGTCACAATCATCGAAATGGTTCTTATCTCCTACTGACTCCATAGCATCATTTACTAACTACTCGAACTCTTGTAATCACACCTTTTATAATTTGGAAGGCGAGCAAATTTTTGTAATCAATGCTCACATTACAGAGTTATTTCAGTTGGGTCGGGTTTTGTAGTTTTTCCCCATTGTATGTTTTTTTCATGTAAGAACTTTGGTTTCTCCCACACTTTTTTCATTTATAAGTTTTTGTGTAATACCTTTGCACAAAACTATGATCGATGCAACACTATCTCTGTGAAAACCCTAAGTAAAAGAAGCTAAACTATTAAACATCGAGACGTCTTTTTGTGTAATGGTTGAAATTTCATTAAGAAACTCCGTAGTTAAGCGTGCTCATCCTGAAGAAATTTTGGGATGGGTGACCTCTTGGGAAATTACACCAACATGATAAAATCATGAGGCCCTTAGGCTAAAGCAGATAATATCTTAATAGTTATGAGTTTATACTATTACAAATGATATTAGAGCAATTCACTAGCAGAAAGATGAGAATTCAGTTCCTTACAAGACAAAGTGCTGCGTGATGAGAGCCACCTCTTGAATCCTGTATGGGATAAAGTGATACGTAACGGGAGTCACCACTTAAACTTGTATAACCCACCTATAGAATCTAACTTCCTGGTGGATGACTCTGGATAAGGATACTAAAGAGGACGTCGGTTACTTAAGTGAGAAAGATTATAAAATCTCTTAAGTAAAAAAAACTAAATTCTTAAACATCGAAACACCTTTTGATGTAATTGTTAGAATTTCATTAAGAAACTCTGCAGTTAAGCATGCCCATTCTAGAGAAATCCTAGGATGGATGACGTCCAAGAAAATTACACCAACATGATAAAATCGTGAGGCCCTTAGGCTAAAGTCGACATATATATTTCTATAGTTATGAGTTTGAGTTGTTACAATCTCACTCTATGTACTCCCTTAAAATTTTTAGCATGTAATATTTATATTATATATTTTCTAACATGTAACATTTATATTATGTGAAGTACAAGTATGATAAAAAATTTGAACAAATAATTTGATTGAGAGATTGAAATTTAATTTTTTATTTTATTAATATTTAATAAATAAATAAATAAATATATACTAGATGAATAATTTATTTTTTAAAAAAGCTTATTTTATTTTTTAATAAAAGATTTGAAACTTGAATCTTATTCAATCTTGCTTCATGCTTTATGAGAAAATATTTAAACAAGCATGAACAATGTAATACTCAAATTTATGTAAGTACAACTTTGTTTTTATGACTATTTTAAGTGATTTTAAATATTTTAATATAATTTTTGAAATTTTTGTAACAATTATACTAAATAACCATTTTTACCTTATGGTGATTGGAGATAGATTGAGTACAAGGCTCATGATAATTCACTTCATAGATAAACCCTCTACTAGCAAACACAACCGGGAAAACTTACATTACCAGCAAACTTGCTGGCGGTATTATATCTGATGGTAGTAGCAGCGATATGGTAGGCGGGTTGTACGGCGAGTAAACCACCGGACATTTTCTGGCGGAAAACCCGCCAGTAATGCAGCCAATTTTTTTAAATTCGGCGGTACCTACTAGCAAAAAATGCACCGAAATTGTTCGACGGAACTTTCGATGGAAAATCCGCCAGCACTACCGCCGGAAAAGGCCCTATTTTCCCTCCCTAAGCTGTTCGCGATAATCTTGCTATTCATTTCATTCATGCTTCGCTCCCAGTTGGGTGAGTCGCCTCCCGCCAAACTCCGCCTCTGTCGCCTTCATACGCTGCCTCTGTCACCGTGGTTCGCCATCTCAGTTGTTAAAATTGTCGTAAGTTATTTTGCTGTCAACCCAAATATTTTTGCTTTGGTCATGGATGTTCTCGGTAGACATTTGCAAGAGATTGTACCATGGTGTATGCATTTTGTTGATGATATTCTTCTTGTTGATAAGATTAGAGAGGGAGTTGATGGTGAAATAGATGTGGATACTACTAGTAGAATTCAAGTTGGATGGTTAAAGTAGAGGAATGCTCAAAGTGCATGATGATATTAATATCATTTTGTTGATGATATTCTTCTTGTAAAAGAGCATCTCATATTAACACATAAGAAGTGTTCTAGAAGCTCAAAATGCTTCTTATAAAAGAGATCATCTTTGATTCAATTGATAATTTTGTCCTCTCCTCTCTTTTATTTTTGTTATTTGTTCTTAGGTTTTATTTGCAAATTATTTTGAACTGGTTAGGATGGTTTGTGAGGATTGAATATCATGCAGTTTTGATAAGATCTACCATCATTTACATTATCATTCATAAAGTAAAGCAATATGATTGGAGAGAATAATATGTATGCCACTTGTAAGAATAAAAACTCATAAAGAGTCAAATTAAATGACATCCTTAATCAAGAGTGTTATCTTAAATAACACAAACAATTAATTATAGTGGTTTGAGCATATAAAAAGACTGGATCATCAAATATAAATAAAATCCTAAACCTGTGATGTTATGCGCTAGAAAATTTGTAGCAATATATAATGCATGTGCTTCATATCTTTGCTCCGTATCTATTTTTAATGTGAAAAACTCATTAATGAGAAAAATTAAGACGATATGCCCGTTTAAAATTATCCACTCTATATTAATGGAAGATGCAAAAATTCTTTCTTCATCATACTTGAAAAATATGAGCTTATTTATAGTTAAAAATAATTTTTTGATTCTAGCTATAGGAATTATAAAAATAGAATATCCACAAGCAAAAATTAAAGTCCAACAATAGGGTTTGATGTTAATAGCTGCTTGACATTAATTAAGTAAGATAAGTATGATGATGGTGGCAGCAAATGCTAATGGTTGTTGTCAGGGTATTTGCTAGAAAATGCAATTGAGTTTTTTAACTTTCTCAACTCTCTAACCCCCCTTCCATAGAAATATAGCCCTATTTATAGACTTATTGAGATGGTCATCTTTATAAGCTTGGTCATAATTCAAACCACTCAATTGAATAGTCCATATTGATCTTTTATCCAACTTTTTTGAGTATCTTAATGATGTAAGAATCAAATAATCTTGGGCTCGTTGAATTTATCTTATCGAGCTGCTCGATAAGACTATAATTACAAGATTTGGAGACTGATTTGTCCTTTAATTAAGGTTTTGAAAGTTTTAAACATGCTTGTAGTGTTTGAAGTAGGTTCAATTGGACTCAAAATAGATCATTTGTTATGTCGATGTGTTTGTCTAGAGAATTTCGATTCAACTACAAATGTGAGTTCATATATATTTTCTGATATTGTTAAGCTAGTTAAACCAAATCAAATAGCTATATTAACACCTATTTAAATAAGAGCCGAGCGAAACTCTTAATTGCTATATATAAAATAAGCATACCACCTACCTAAATCAATGTCCTCAAAATCATATCAGTTTAGTTCTTAACAAGAACATATGCTTCTAACACCAAACTATTTTTGCAAAATAATATTTAAATAAACCAAATATTGTTTGAAATTTTCAAAATTCTGGGACATCAATTAACACATGCTTATAATAAATTTTATGCCCAAACTTAAGAATGAATTGAGAGAACCATGATTTACTTTTTAAATTTATTTTTGTTTAGATATTCTTGAACTTAATTTAATTTAAAATTTTTTTATTCAACCATTATCTTGAGATTCGTACTAATCAAGTGAATTGTTTTAATGCATATAAAATGTAAAATATAATTATTCCTATTTGTATAATAATTAATAAAGATAATCTATTATGGTTCATGTTAATTAAAAGACTATTAAGTCTAAAGCCACCCAATAATTATTAAGAGTCAATTTATTTTGTAGCCAAAAGGTGCTAAAAAGCACACTTCTTTTCATAGGTAGAAGAATAGTTAAGTATATATTCTATATTTTAAAATATATATATTTAAGTAAAATTATTTTTTTATGAAAATATCATAAAATATAAAAATAATAATACTTAAGCTATGTCACATATGTTAAGGGCGTGTGTATCAAACGGGAATCAAAGTTAAGGCTCATACATTAGTTATCAAACTTATCTTTGGTCTAAAAGTTTAAAACAAACGATAAGGATTGGCCACTTGATATTTTGACACCAACATATTTTTCAATTATTTAATGTTAACTAACGATCTTCTCTTATGTGAAAGTGCTCCAAATCATCCATCAATTCACCTTAAATAGAATGTTGTCACCTCGATCATCAATAATCATACACTAATATCAATAGCACACTTAACTATATGGTGGCACCACATGAGTCATGAACTCAAAGATTCATGAAAGCACCATTAAATTCATATAATTACATTTAATTCTCAAGGCTATTAATGCATATTAAATAGTATTATATTGATCTATAATGATATTAATCTGAAGGTAGAAACCCTCTCCATTTATTTATATATTATCTCTTAGGGTGTGATGGTCTCTCACAAACATTGTGGATAACATTGTCTAATTTTCCAACATGTGATTGCTTAAAGTATTAAAATGTCATAAATTGTGGCATAATATGTTCCAATATGGATTTCCAAAGTTGTGGTAGTTTAATCATCCACTATACTCGAGTGGCATTGCTCACATCAAGTTTTCATCCATAAACTAATAAAGGAGGTCATCACCCTAAGAAAATAAAAGTCAACCCAATATAACACTCAAGTTCCTCTTACTCATCCAAGACTATACACGCCACCCATTTTACTACATCTAACATACATTGATAATATCCTTGATGGTGATAGAGAATAGTAATCAAACCAAGGTGGAAACAAGGAGTACATACGTTAATAATTTTTGGAGAGATAGGAGGACCCCAAACAATGATATTCAAGAGGAAAATAGATGAAGCAATAACTTATGAAAGAGTGAGACAACAAAGATTTTCTGGTGATTTGTTTAAGTGGTTTTCATCGATCGTGTGATCATCAAGAGAACTATCATTAATCGAAGAATAACTTATAAGTGTGAAAAGTTGAAAGTAGAAATGCTCTTATAGTGTGGGCAAAAAAGTTTCTCTGAGAGAGAATAATGAAAATGCAATGGGTCTCTCCCAAATATTTTTCCTCCTTGAATTATTAGTGTCTTTTGAGTTCTCCTTTTCATCTGACTATGCATGTTTCCCCCTATTTTTTCTTTCCCTTCCAATCCCATTTTGAAGTGGACTATTGATCATTTCGCTTTCCTTCCTATGATGTCGTCGGTTTGTATCATTATTAGAGTAGAGATGCAAACCCACCCTTCACCAATCAAATTCTTAATCACACAATCTCGTGCGGACTCAAAATGCTAGCTATTGATTCATATAATAATTCATATGAGAATATCGATCATTTTTAAACAAGCATGTGTATCACCAAGCCATAAATCTTGTTATTTGTCAAATATTCGTTATTACTTTGAAATGACAAACAAGATAATAGTTTTATTCATTCCAAGCCATTTTGGGCTTTGATAAACTACTCAGCCTTTTCACTAATCAATTCATTGTCAACTAAGGCACCCTGAAAGATCCTTTAGATCTAATAGTGGAATGCTAAGGATCGAGAAGGTGAGCCAATTAGACATTTTTCCAATGCTTCACAAATAAAACCATCAAATTATTGGAGTAAACCTTGAGCTCATATATACCTAGGCCTTTTCTTGAGGCTCTACACACAAAGCCACTTTTCTCTACCCATACAAAAGATATTGCTCGATGTGTAAAGGTTCATAATCTCATAGTTTTATATGGATCACCGTCATAGTTTTTATCCAAAGTATATGAGGTATTCGTAGGCCTTTTTCATGTCGCTCTCCAATATTTTTTCCCGCCAATATAATTGATATTGCTCGATGTGAATGCATTCATAGTTTCATAGTTTTATCTAAATCATTATCATTTTTCTTATCCAAAGTATTTGAGGTTTACTTAATGAATTCTAATTTTTCATTCACTCTCATATTGTGTGTTGCTTGAAGCATTAAAGATATCATCATGGATACTTTTAAGCAAATTATATTAACATCATCATAGGTCTAACTATACTTTCTTATTTCAAATCTCCCAACGCTAATTTTATCTCCGCATCTAATCATCGACATTATTTTTCCCAATCCTCTATATTTGATACCAAAATATATAACAAAAGTAATCAGAAGTGAATGAAAGTTTGATTGATGACTTCAAATCTTCCTAATTTAAAGTTTCAAGATACATAAGAAATAGGTATTATTTATCACATTGCTTCATAGTTCATTCTTGACTTCTACATTCCACAAGCAGGCCAGGACTAAAGCCCTTGGAATCGCAAAGGAGAGGATGGTATGTCTCCAATTCACTGTGGACATAAGAAACAAGATGGATCCTCCTCTCCCCCAATCCTTCTCAGGCAATGCTTTTGTGCTCTGCTCTGTTGCATCCACAGCAGGTGAGATCATAAACATAAAACTTACAACTCTTGTGGACAAGATAAAGGAAGCAAAGTTAGTGGTGAATGAAGAATACATACAAGCCTATCTGAAGGCTCTTGAGGCTCCCCAAGGTGAGCTTCCTCCACTGCTAGAGCTCACCATCGTTTCTGATTGGCAGCGTATGCCGTACCATCAGGTCGACTTCTTTGGGCGCAGCGGAGCCATTTATGTGTCGCCGCTTGGCTCGCCGGTTCAGCAAGTTGCTTTCTTCATGCAGAGGCCAGGGGATGTTGGAGGGGTGGATGTGAGGATTGGGTTACCCAAGTGCAGTTTACTTGCTTTCAACCAGTATTTCATTGGAGCTTCTTGATGCTACTCTGCATGTTATCTGCTGTGTGCTTTGTCATAAAATAAAGGCTACAAAACTAGTAAGGCCAGTAATATAAAAGCTTTATGACAGTTAAGGATTCTGAAGGGTGCTTTTCAAATATTGCTTGTATGACACTGCTACAATGCTGAGTTAGAAAGACTCTTCTTTCTAAATGCATAGCTTTTCAATGAATAAAATGAGTTGTAATGTATTCTAAACAATTTAGAATAATCCAATGGGTCTAAAAGTTCTCCATAGATGCTTCATTTTACTTATCGCATAACTAGCACATGGCAATTGCTCATCTATCTATTTTAAAAGAAGCATAACTCTGACTTTGTTTGGGACGGCTTTTTTATTGCTTCTTAAAGCAGCTTCACAGTAATTTTTTACTAGGAAGCTGCTATATGAAGCAGAAACAAGAAACAAACTGTCCCAAACGAAACCTCTATTTCATACACCACAACATATCATAGAACTCAGCACAACATTACCAAACAAAACTTAAAGCTTTTAATTTTACTTATCGCATAAGTGGCACATGGCCATAGCCAGTTACATAAACAGAAAATTCAGAAATACAATCTCTTTGGACAACTAAACAATCCCAAGGATAAAAAAAAGCCTTTGCCTTCAAACATCGTTGTAGGAGATATTGTTATATGATCAATTGCAAACTAATCTAGACACAAAGAGCCACTTTGTCAAGCATTTTGCCAACCAAGTGCTCTGGCCTGGCGCTCCCAGTATGCTGTTAGTTTCTTCTCTTTTATAAATGCTGCTTGAGCCCGCTCCCTCGCCTCCTCACAAGTCTCTGTAGCAGCATTGCACTTCTCAGCTTCCTTCTGGTATTGAGAAGCCAGTCTTTTTGCATCCAGAAGAGTAGCATTCATGTGGTGAGCATGCTCGTCGGCGACGACCTCCCGCAATTTTAGCTCTTCCGTAAGGAGATCGACAAATTGCTTCTCCATTTCCTTGTGCAGCTCCGGGTCATTTTTGCCGCAGTCTGTAAGACACCATGCATAGACAGAATGACAAGGTATAATAACCAGGTTTGATAAACACATTTACCTATGGACTTTTAGATTAAAAAATATGGAAAATGATTGAACACTGAAAAGTACTCTTTAGATTCTCCTTCAAACAATCCTCCAATACTAACGAAAATATTCTTAGATGCCTTTACAGATGATGTGCCCCGTTCAACTGCAGTTTGTGAAGTGCTAGAAAGATTCCCAATTTATATTTGTCAACTTGCTGATTTTATAAGATAATGGTCGAAGTTACCCTAGTGGTGGATTCCATGGAAATAGAGATCCTAAGTATGAGTTGCCCCATCCCATAATTGATGTCAAAATTTAACGACCAGAAAAAAATACACATAAAATTATTCCTTTGACCAGCTGAATTTAACTATAGTGAAAAAATTAAGCTACTAGAAACAACTACAAGACTTCAAAAGAAAATTATTAGTCACCAAATAATTTTTTTTAATCAGTAAAACAATTTAATGGAATATGAAATAAAAGATCATTTTTTAAATTTACTCTCTTAAGCAGCAAATCTTCAGGTGATTTCAAACCTGTAACAGATAGGTTCAAGAGCCCTGCAAAAGAAAATAAAGAGACCTATTAATAATTCTATAAAGCTTACTATGCAATGTAAAATTAGAACAAAATGACATAGCAAATAGAAGATCGGTATCAAATACAATCATCATGGAGAATAACAATTTTTTCTTTCCCATGTGGGGTTTTAACCATCTGATTTCAAGCCAATTCAAACCCAACTCAAGATTAGATTGAAGCAATTTAATTCAATATCAAGTTGGGGCCAAGTCTAGTTATAGGATAGCTTGATCAGATCTCAATTCATAACAGAAATGGCTCATTAACTTCAAAACAAACTTGATTTGGCTAAAATCCAATCAAATCTTGTTTAATATTTTATTTCCCAAGAAAAATACTCAGTTCAACATTCTCATATGTATATATATATGCTCATGCTATGTAACAAGAGGGCTATATAACCAGAGTATAACATCAATTTGTCAAATTTTCACTAATGCTACTATCAAAAGGAAGGTGTTGCATGCCACAGCACCAACACAAAAGAATCATTAAATGAAGTTCATTAGCTCGGGATTGCAGCTAAGGCTTCGTTTGGAACGGCTTTCTTACTGCTTCTTAAATCGGTTTTCTTGTATAAAAATTTTAATTTTTTTAACTTGAAAGCAGCTTTAAGAAGCAATAAAAAAGCCATCCCAAACGAAACCTAAATCTGTAAGAATGCATTCACAATTTGAATTTGGTACATTGGTACATTGCTGGAAGCAAAAAAATACTGAACGTTGTGACCTAGGTTTAATATCACCTACAATCAACGCAAAAGTAGATCAATGAAATGGTTGCACACAGATAAAGAAGAGTTGATGATCTCAACCAGACAAAGCTATGCTACCTATTGAACACCAGTAGAGCTTGTTTTAAAACAATAGACTGATCTTACTTTTACACTGCGCGTTCGATCGTGCTAATTTCTAACACTGCGAACAACTGCTAGCAATAAATTCAACCTTATAAAAATATTTATCTGAATTCATAACAAAAGAAGCACTTTTCAGGTTGAAGAAGTCCGTATTATCTACTAAAATATAAAGAGCATAGCAAAGCATTTAAGACTCTCGAACAAGCAAACATAGATGCAAATTGAACTCAATTTACTACAGCAGCTTATTAAGTTCGCAGATCCAATCAAGCAGCAAAACTTAGAACATAGGTCTCTTCAGATCCGCCTCCTTATCCACAGAAAGTAGCCTAAGCCATCACTTGAAAGGAGCGGATTTCTTCTCCATTCACAATATACAAACCAATAACCTAAAATTGTCCCCTTCTAATACAACCGGACGCCAATTTACAAAATTTAGGAATAAAATCTCAAATGGTATTCATCCGATTGATGTCTATGAGATTATAAAAACAACAAAACTACTACAAAAGGAAATCGAGATCTCACCGGGCGCGATCTTCTGGAGGGAGAGAGGAGGCGGGCAGTCGCAGATGCAGGGGGCGCAACCGGACGACGCGGCAGAACTAACAATGAAGCTCTTCTTAAATCTCCAATAGAGTGCCGGCGCTGAGACACAGAGTGCTGAAGCCATTGCAAAGATCACCAGGCAGCACCGAAGGCAGCCCGTCGACCCTCGCGAACCGCTCGACATCTCTTTCTCGATCTACAGTGGGTGAAAGTGGAGAACTTCACGTTCTCCTTTGACGAAATCTAGTGAGAGAGCGCTTTGCTTTGAGCTTTGTAGTCCTCCTGTTTCTGGTCAAAGCGAAGAACACAAGCTCGCCGTGCACATGCAGTGTACAGGAAAAAGGTTCGTGAACCCTGACACGAACACGACAATGGTTAACACGACTATATATATCACAATTTTTTTCTATTTATTAACATATCATCAATTCTTTTACCATTAATATAGCAAGCCGTTTTAATATTTCAAACCTTAATAATTTGCCATCCTAATTATTTGATGTTAATTCATAAAAATTTAATTTTATATCTTAAAAATAATAAAATTATATGAAAATTTAAGAAAATCTCAATTCATTTTAACAAATGAGAAATCTTTTCATCTAAGAGAAATTTTCAAAATTCTCCTTTCATTTATTAATTATTTTTATTAGTGGTGGTGATTAATTTGTTTATCTTTGAGATTTATTATTTTATATTATTAATTTGTTCATACATAATTTATCTATATTTCGTTTATAATAATAATATTAGCCATTTTAATAATTTGTTCATAGATAGTTTATCTATACATAGCCACATCATTTTTTTTACTATTTACCGTATTATGTATCATTGTGTACATCATTTTTTTTACTATTTACCGTATTATGTATCATTGTGTACTGTACCAAGTGACATTCTGATTCACCTATGGGCTATCGGGCGATCACACAAAATAATTTCGCCATATTGGATATACCATCATTGGCTCAAATATTTATAATTATCCTTCACAAGCTCGAGGAAGGAGCTTTTCATTTCATATCATTGGCTTAAATTGTTTTCTTTGTCCATACAGCTTCCTTGTGATTTTCTTTCTCATATATTTCCCAAATTATTTTAGTTTACAAGTAAGAACCTGCATGCTCCTTCTATGTTTCACAAACTAATAAAGCTTCCATTAGCTTAATAATCTTATAATCCCATCTTTCATAATTTGAGGATGATTAACCTTTGTATAATCAATGCTCATCTATAAATTTCTGGCAAAGAGGGAATCAAGAGATCTGATTCTGACTGATAATGAGAAGACTAGATGATTATGACAACTCTTCGAAGGCTTCGTTTGGGCCGATTTTTTTTTTCTCTTCTTTAAAAGTTGCAAATAACTTTTAAGTATAAAAATAATATTTTTTAACTAATAAAAAAAAACTATCCGAAACAAAAACAAAGCCTAAATATAAATACAGTACTACTAAAGAGCAAAGCCATGGATTGGCCTACAATGTTAAGTTCAAATGTTTCAAACTTGAATAAGTGGAGGATGAACGAAGTATAGAATAGAAATCAAGCCCAGGAACTTTTATTTTATCCAGTAAACGTACGCTCCTCTACGTTCGGTTTAGACAAAAAAAGCGCCTGTACCGAGTACCGAGTTGTACCGAGTTTTTTCAAAAAACTCGGTACAGACGCTTTTTTGCCTGAGCGTACGTTCACTGGATGTAATAAAAGTTCTAAGCCCAGAGATCAAAATAATGAAACAAGAAAAAAATTATAAGGAGCTAAAAGCATTGCGCCACAATCTTCCACTATGCTTCTACAAGAGATGTCCATTGTTGTTCAAGCAGCTTCTATGAGTCAAAGCTTCAGTCTTTTGAGGAACCGACCAAATAGTTGGAGACTGCATATATGCTTTCATTTGAAATGATTTTCTTACTGCTTCTATAAACAACTTTTTAGTACAAAAAATTTAATACTTATATTAAAAAACTGTTTTAAGCAGTCAAAAAACCATCCCAAACGAAACCTAAATTAAAATCTTCACAGATTTAAGATGACAAATTGCATGTTCCATACAGATATTCACATATAATAAAGATATGTTAATAAGAAACGCATAGATGGTTTGGGTTTCCTCTATATATTAGAGAAGGAACATCATCAAGCAAAGGAAATCGGTTCCCAGCACAAGACCCTCTTCTGTTCAGCCAGCCAAATCTTCTTAAGCTGCTTCAAACATGAAGGCAAATGTTATAAAACTATCATCATACTATTTAGCTTCGTTTGGAATGGAACGGCTTTTGTCCTGCTTCTTAAAATAACTTTCAAATACAAAAAAATTTTACTTTTTTACTAAAAAAATTGTCCTAAACAAAACTAAAATAAAAAAGAGTTCTAAAAATATGAAAAGTTTTATTTTGAAATAAAGCTGTCAATTTAAAAATTTTTGGATAAGATGCATGTCCAACCAAATTCGAGGTTGAGTAAAATGATAACATTCAGTCAAACATGGTAGAACAAAATGGAATTTTCAAATTTTTAAGACATAATTTAAGGAGATCATGAAAAAAATCACCATATATATATTTAAAAGCCAACGCTTGCAATGTTTCATATATAAATTCATTTAATAATATAGATTTTATAAATTAATTCACAAGATCTTAAAAAAAAGTATGAGGATAAAATTATTTAATCCAAAGTTGTGAAAGTCTGACAAACTCGAATAAAGAAAGGTTCACAATTTGATCATCTCAAACTGAATAATATAATAAATAATAATATTATTAAAAACTAATAAAATTAATATAATAAAATGAAATTTTAATCTTAAAAACTTCATAATTTTAAGAATTCAGAGGCAACCACATCAAAAAAAAAAATGGTAGGAATGCACATCTAACAAAACATTTAAATATTTGAGATCTAAAGAACATCAAGCAAAATGCTAAAAAAATCTCAACGCAAATTATCCACAAATGCTGCAAACACTTTCAAGATCTACAACAGTAGATCATTCATCCAATCAAGCTTCCTTTATTGCACGATCAATCAAGCAATAAAGTGGGTACAAAAAAAAAAAAAGACATAATGAGATCAAATCTATATGCATATCAATGAAACATTTAGCCAAAAAAAATTATCAAAAACAATAAATAAAAATTAGGAACAATACTAGTGTTGGGAGGAGCTTCGCCAGTCCAAGACTTCCAGCTGCTCATCGAGCTCGTAAATGAAGGAATGTCGAGCGAAGAGGAACGGAAGCAGGGACCTTTATGCGAACGCAATGAGGGCTTAAGGGAAACAGAAGTATGGGATTGGAATAGGAATTTAGGGTTTTTTTTTATTTTATTTTGATATGGACCGCTTGATATTCAACGGCTCAAATTTCGTTCTGCTTAAACCACGACGTTTTGGAAAACCGGAGCTGATTCTCTGGTTCACCGGTTCGACTACTGGCTCGAGCTGGAGCGATTCTTTACAAATCCGGTTTCATATATGAACTGAACCGACCGTGATCCGGCCAGCCACGGTTCAACCGGGTCCGGTCAGATTTTAATAACCTTGGATCTGATAGTGAATCTGTACAGTGTTCCTACGAAAATATGTACATAAATAAAGCTTTATACATGATTGGTAAAAGCTTTGACACTAAAAAAATGAGAACAAATTTAAGGAAAAAAATCAAGGGAAAAGGCCCAGGCTCATGTTCAGTAATCTGTTTGAACCTTGCTTTTGTTCCCATTTACTTGCTAAGGTAATCCAGCAAATTTCAAGCAAGCTAACCAAGCCAAACAAAGACAATGAACATAAAGTTAACTTGACACAAATTAAAAAGTTTCCATGGCAATTTGCCTGTATCAGTTGCATAATGAACACCATAAAGTTTTGTTTGAGACAATTTTTAGTCATTATTTTTTTTGTTGCTCTCAAGAAATTTAAATAAAAAAAAAATAATTCCAAAGGAAGCCTAAGATGAGACAAATCCTATATGAGGAATTCGTTGTCATGTGCAAGGATGGATACCCCACCAAGATATCATTCAAAATAAACTTGGTGTGGCTATAGAGTAACTATACTGCTTGTGCAACAATAGAGAAAATGAGAGATGGATGGCTATAAAGAAGCTGCTTGAGTAATAATTGAGAATTTGGAGCAGTCTGAGCAGAAAAAAAAAAAGACATAATAGTTCATCAAGTAGCATCCAAGAGTTCAAGTGAGAAATTACTTGGGAAGTGAATCTTGCTGATCCCATTAAGTTGGATCTTTCCATAGGCTCCTTTGACCTTACTGGTTGCTTCTTTCTGACATAGCATGGTCTCAAGCTGTTTTGCAAGTCATCCAATGTGTTGAGCATCAAAGAAGGCCTATCCGACACTTTGAAACCTTAAAAACTCAGACAGAGGCAGGGAAAATAAAGTAAATAAATTAAAAAATCATTAAGATAAGGCGCAGGAAGAGTAAAAGCATTAATAAAGGAAGAAAATCCAAGCAAGCCAGCCAATTTGAAAGAGAGGCCAGGAAGTCAAAGCCAGTGACGCTTTAGGAAAATCTTTTAGATACTGAACTATGTATTACCCAAAAAAACACTCAGGTAGAAGAGAAAAATTAGGACAAAGATGGGAAAAAAAACAGAAATCTCCTTGATGCTATTAAAGCCAAATAATTATACAGATCAGAGAAAATCAGGATTGCATAAATCTGGATTCACTTTATCCTACTTCCAACCTGAACAAACGTAATCAAGAAGCAATCAAACCAGAAGGAATGTAAATACTATCGTCTTTGAAATAATACTACCAATATTAATAGTGGCTTCTAAGATCCTAAGATAGGATCAATCACTTCACAAACTGCAGAAAATGAAGGCAGCGTTTGCCGGCGGCAGAACCCAACAGCCATCAGAGTTCCTCCACCTTGGCGGAGTGAGACAGACTTGAGTCGTGTAAAAACCATTTCATTAGTTGGTAATTTCTCTCATCACAGCCAGCTGATCCATCATCAATATTGGTTTCCAGTTTGGTAATAAGGTTGGTAATAGAAAGATAAATAAATGCAAAAAAACACCCAACTTTTGCTAAAGAAATTTAAAAAGAGCACAGCTTTTATCTTCCCACGATCAAAAAGCTAGGCTTTGGATCTAAAACAAATCATAAAGTTCGTATAATATATAATAAAACACAAGGGAGGGGATTCAGAACTTCAACAAAACCTTGTATTCTCACTCTCCGTGACTTGGCCCTAATATTTTTCACAAAGAAAATTTAATAAGATGATTGTGAGACTTACAAATGATTTATGGCAAGCAAACTATGAAATTAAATGTTGCAGAGATGAAGATACTCAGGTGGACAATTAGAGAGAGAATATGAAATGAGTATATTCATGAAAAGTTAGCTTTTGTGTAAGATAAGATTAGAGAAAGTCACCTTAGATGATTTGGCTATATAAAACAACGGCCTTCTGATGACTCTATTAGGAGAGTATATGTATTTGATCCGGTCTATGTAAAATAAGATAAAGAGTTGGACATAAAAAAGTTTGTTAGAAAGTATTAAAAATGATTCCTTTTTATCAAATTTAAATGCGAATTTGACTCTCTTTAGTAAAGAATAAAGAAAAAATTTTCCAAGTAGCCAAACCCACAGTGCAATAAAGGCTTGTCGTTATTGTTGTAGTATAAGCATATTTTGATATAGATTTCTCTAAAGTTATTCAAAGCACTTTTATGGACAACTAGCATGAGTATGTTGGTCTGGGATTGCTGACGAGTACTCCTTGTGATTTGAGGGCTGCCATCTCCGCAGATCCCAACCCTCACAACATGCTAGAGCTCCACAATTTATAATGCACCGATACATATACGGTGACGACACGACACGATACAGATACGGGACGCACGTCAATTCTTAAAAATACAAGATACGGATATGGCGCGGACTCGACATTATAATTTATAAATCATACATAAAAATTAAGAAAGCAATCAAAGCATAATATTTGAAATAACAAAAAAAAATGACAGCCACATCATTTCTAGCCTTGTAGCTTATAATGCCAAAGTAAAAGTAAGCATTAAATGTCTAGTACAACAACCAAAACATAAACATCGATGCTTCTTCAGTGGTTTGTCTTTGAACTTCTATATCATCTTCAATAAATATCATAGCTTCCAGTTCAGGCTCATCAAGTGAAAGATTAACAATTTCTAATATTCACATGTCATAAAGAGAATCAAATCCATCTCCAACAATATTCTTATGTTTTTCTTTTTGGATTTTTTTTCTTTTTTCGACGGACATGCGTATTAGATACGTGTGTCCTTTTGAAATTAAATAGTATTTTAATTGTATCCGACACATATCCGTGCCCGACATGTATCCGATATAGCACGCCTTTATAAATAGGTGCATCGGTGCAACATAGTCCACAATCAAGAACCGTGATCAAGTCATTTAATCTTCAAGTATCATGTTCTCTCAATTTTACTTTATATTTTCTTGCATCTAAACTCAAAATCTAAATTGTGGGTCTAGTTGTTCAAAAATTTAAGACCTACTGCAATTAGTAGGTAGTAAAGAAAGTTTTGTAATCCAGTTATGTAAGCTGACATCCAAAACTGAGACTGTAATTTAAGCAATTCGTCATTGCCTACAAAATAAGAGTACACGTTTTAGATATCTTGGATCTATTGTTCAGAGTGATGGTGAAATAGATGAGAATATTATCAGCAGAATTCAAGTTGGATGGTTGAAGTAGAGGAATGCATCGGGCTTGTTATGTGATAGAAATGTACCCCTCAAACTTAAGGGAAAATTATATAAGATGGTAGTGAGGCTTGCAATGCTTTATGGTGCCGAATTTTGGCCTTTAAAAGAGAAGTATAATACTAAGTTAAGTGTGGCAGAGATGAGGATGCTCAGGTGGATGAGTGGCTTTACCCTTATTAGAGATAGGATACGAAATGAGCATATACGTGAAAAGTTTGGAGTAGCTCCAGTAGAAGATAAGATTAGAGAAAGTCGCCTTAGATGGTTTGGTCACATAAAACGGCGGCCTTGTGATGACCCGGTTAGGAGAGTAGAGGTATTAGATTTGACTTATGTTAAGAAAGGTAGGGGTGGACCTAAAAAGGCTTGGTTAGAAAATATTAGGAATGACCTTTCTTTATTAGATTTAAACGAGAATTTGACTTTTAATAGGACACAATGGAGAAAAAGAATTCATGTAGCCGACCCCACGTAGTGGGATAAAGGCTTGATGTTGTTGTTGTTGTCATTGCCTACAGAAAAAACAAAAATAAAATTATGCAACTATCGTTTGAATCTTTAAATCTCACTTCTATATTGACGTATGAATTAATTCCTCAAACGTAAATTGTCATACTTGAAGATCAGACACGATTTGTCTCCAACTGTTTTTGATCTAAATGGAGTTCAGGCATAACTGCAGGCCGAACATGCATTACCAACAAAAAGATATATATATATATATATATATATGAACCAACAAGAGTAAAAATGATATAAGAAATGCAGATGTAAATGATGCTGCCAGCTGCCCAGTTGGGGCCCCATGAGTTCTTTTATCACCTGTAGGAGAAGAGTCTTTGGAAGGAAACTCTGTAGGAAATATGGTAAGGGGCATTTATTAGGAGGATTTGAGCTTTATAAGAGAGAAGAATATGGTGAGTTGGGATTTTTCTATTATGTTTTGAATTTCTGTGGCAGTTTTTGTGAGGTTTTGGGTTCCTAGTAGCTGTTAGGAATTGTGGGAGAGATGATTCTCCTCTTGAATAGTGAATCAACTTGTATCTTGTCTTGCTATGCTTGAAAATTAATAAAAACAACTTTATCTGTGTTATTTCTTGATCTATTCGGAGTAAGTTGCTGTTTTTTATATTCTTATGTTCTGTTTTGATCATTAAGTCCTATAAAATTGGTATCAGAGCAAGATTCGGGACCTATGGCGCCGAAGAAAATGGATGCATTGGAAGAGAAACTAGAATGAGAAGTTGGTCAATTCAAATCTGAAGTTGAGCAAAGGATTTCATCCATGGAAGAAAGGTTTTCTAACCTAGAGGACATGATGAAGAAAATATTAAGGGACAAACCCATATGCATTGATGTGAAAAAGTTACAAAAAGAGATTACAACTCAAAAATAGGACATGATTTGGTCAATTCAAATTCATCGTCGATATCCAAAAACAGATAAACGAAGCAAAATATTGCTGCCAGATAGAAACCATGTAATTCGCAGTACTGACAGAGTAACAACTGAAACGTTTGCCAAAGTTTCCATTTAATAAGTTTGAGATTAATAGCCTTCCAGACAACATGTTTCACTGAAGTAAGACTGCAAGAGTGATTGCCAAACTTTCTCCCATTTCTCTCCTTCCATATATAATAAATAAGAGCCCAAATAGCTAAATAAAAACCAGGTTTGAAAGCAGCAGGAATATCCACACAGTCAGCCACAAAATTTAAAATTTGCTGCAAGTTGGGGCTGAGATAAAAAGAAGAGAAGCAGGGAATGATGCTTAATAGCAACAGAAAAGAAAATTCACAATCAAAATATAGATGGCTCGAGCACTCAGTGCAACCAAAACAAAGAGCACAATTAGGATTCACCCTAATGTTCCTTTTAATAAGATTATCCACAGTTTTCAGGCCTCCCAATAAAAACAACCAACCATAAACCGAGAACAGCAGAGCTCACTTTTTATGCCATAACATGTTAGCCATATAGGGGAGGGCGTATTGAAGTAAAGGTAGTTGATAAAGTGTTTAATGCAAGGTTTTAGTTTTAATCAATCAATCACCTCACTGCTGCATGAAAGTAGCGATTGGCAGTGGTGGATCCCAACAGCTATCTGAGCTGCTCCATATTTTAAGTTTAGTTTTGGACAGCTTTTTTCTACTTTATAAACCTGCTTTTAGCACCTAAACCCTAAATTCAAAAAAAATTGAACTAAAAAGCCGTTTTAGAAAACATCAAAGAAGTTGTCCCAAACGAAACCTTAGTTGGGTAATAAAAACATTTTTCATTGAACAGCCCAACAATTTTCAACCATTCTACATAGCAATATTTACAAACAAGCGTTCAAGAAATACTTTCCCCCATAATTTTAGGGTTTCAAAGGGAATGCGCCCCCCTTCACACCAACTTGAAATTGAAATCAGATGAAAAAGAAAAAGAATTGAAAAGCCCATTTCAAGGAACTTTTATTACATCCAATGAACGTACGTATGGCCAGCACTATACCGAGCAAATACCGGGCAATACCAACAATAACGAGAAAATATCATTATGTGAAGACAAAATACCGAGTTATACCGAACAATACGGAGTAATATCCAAAAATACCAAAAATTTTCTAGAAAAAACTCGGTATTTTTTCATATTACTCGGTATAACTCGGTATTAGTCTTCATAGAGCGGTATTCCTCGTTATTACCAAACAATACCTAACAATACCAACCAAATACCGAGCAAAAACCGAGTAACAATCCTCTGACCGAACGTAGATCTACGTCCGGTCAGAGGACATAATAAAAAGGAATGTGCACCCTCGTATCCTTGGCATGCAAGAAGAATGAAAAATGCCAACTGACCAACTCAAAGTAGTGATATTTTTCCAAATCAATGATTCTGGAAACAACCAAAATCCCTCTCAAAGACATTTCACGCGAGAGCCTCCGCACAGCCTTTTAGGTCATGAAATCAAGCAATTCACTATATGGCTTCCACATACATTTTGCATTTAGCATTTTCGCAAGAATTCTTCAGGAACTGAAAACTAGGATTTAGGAGCACGATGCCATATAGGGAAAAACCTCCATCAAAGTAATTATTAATATTTTAAATTATATTCATCAAGTTAATCAATAATAACTCAGAGGCGTCTAGGGTTTGCAATTCATCTTCTCTTTTTGTCGTTGCTATTCAGCTACGTTGCTTCGCAAGAGGTGTAGAGATTGCACAAGTCACTTCTTTGGCTCCTTAGTGGTTGTTCGACTTCGCTCCTTCAACGACTTTCCCTTCCAGTCGGATCGAAAGTTACGACATTTTGATTGAAAGCATCAACGGGAGCTCACTGGCCATGAAGATAACTTTCTCCCTTTCTCACGCTACTTCGGCCAGATCCCATAACCAAGGGATTTAGTAAATACGGGGTTTAAGCCGTAAATCCTTAAATCGGGAATTTACCCATCAGCGGGCTTTAACGCGAGCACAAAAATCGTTTGGCTGGATTTAGCATAACTCTAACTTAAATCCCGCTGTAAATCCGATACCATACAGCCCCTTAGGAGCTGTTTAGCAACAAGTAGGATTTAACTTTGAAGAATTTAGTAAATCCTATAAATCCATATTTATTAAATTTGGCTAAAATTGAATCTTAAAAAATGTTTGTCAAGATAAGATAATAACATTTTTGCCTCCTTCAATGATGTTCCTTCCTGTCGGATCCGAAGTCGCACCACCTCGGCGTTCTAATGTTTGATCGGAAGCAACAACGATGATAGGAGCTTACTTGTTGCGAAGGTAGCCATCTTTCTTCCTTTCGCGCACCTTTTCGGCCAAATCCCATAAATGCACCAAACCAGGATTTATGGCAAAAAGAGAGAAACTGAGGATTTAACTCCCTACGAGATTTAATAGTTCCTGGCAAGATTTAGCATAAATCCTTCTTAAATCTGGTATCAAAGCAGCCCCTTAGGACATTAGCCAATTAGCAACTTGCACAAGAACATAAACCTCAGCTCAGAACCAGGCCCGGCTATTTAAGGAGAGCAAGTGAAATATGCTAATACACTTTGAGGATGACTTTATAAATCCTCATTTTTCATTCATTATTTTTTGAAGTTGGACGCTATCTGAGATGTTTAATCTATTCTTCGCAAATTATTTTCAACAATTTATATCTATATTACCATAGTTCTACCTATTTTCCATATTCATAAATCTGGTAAAGTTAACCATCAAGGCATAGAGAGTGGTTGCCTGGATGCAGGCCTTCCAAGATCTCCTTGCCACTTCTGCTTGGGCATATCGTTAGGAGCCTTTTCAAAAACATGAACAGATAATTATAGATACACTGTTGGAAACTAAACCAAAAACAAAACAAACAAGAAAAAGAAAATGCAGCGAAGAGAACAGAAAATAAGAAGTGATACGTCACCAAAAATTGCCTTGATCGAGCACAAATCCTGAGTCATATCCAAATTGAAAACTTCTGAAATTAAATTTGGCATCCAAACTCCAATTTCAGCAAACTTATAGTCAAATTGAACATCTCATAGAGAAACCCAATGACACCGAAATTGGTCCAATCCGAGCTCAAATGGATCCAAATCAAGAGACAGAAGTGTGTTTAGAAGGTTCAAGTATTAATTAGATGACCAAATGATCTCATATGGCATGCTTATAGTCAAATAGAGCGGCTCAATGAGACGAATCAAACGAGCCTAGGATTGCTTAATTCCGACATCATTACGGCACTTAAGTGTTTAAAAACACTCCATGACCAGGGGAATCAATATGAGTCATCCAATGGAACACCCCAAACCTCCCCTAATCTTCTCCATATTTGGAAGATTCAATCTATGAATCAAGGACGCCTACCATCAACCTCTATCTTAAAAGGTTAGGCATGAGTATTCTAACAGCTGCTACACTTTAATAGATCAGATTCTCAGAGGCAGCTTCTTACCACCACAGAAATTTCTCAAAAGCAATAGCGAAATAAATTTAATCCCCAAACCGACCCTAGAAGTTTAAATGAGAAAGGTATTTAACCAACCTGAAACTTTTCCAACATCACTGCCTCTTGATCTGTAAACATCAATAGAAAATGAATTAAGTGAATCAATAACAACTTAGAGGCGTCTAGGGTTTGCGAATGTATGACATTTTGATCGGATGTAAGAACATGAGCTCGCTGACTGTGAAGGAAACTTTCTCCCTTTCGCACACTTCTTCGGCCAAATCCCAAAAATCTGCCGAACCAAGGGATTTAGTAAATCCGGGATTTGCCCAACGCCGGGATTTAACGCGCGCACAAAAACCGTTTGGCTGGTGTATCGTAAATCTAACTTAAATCCCACTGTAAATCCGATACCAAACAGCCCATAAGATGTTAAATACTCTCTCACACTATACATTTTCCATCACATAATAAACTGGATTTTAAAAATATGGATTTTAATTGACAATAGGAGAAAACCCGACAATAACTACATGCTAACTAAACTCCAAAAATCAATTGAAAGAAACAAAAACAATATGGAAATCCACAACCTTCACACCAACTTGCGGCTGAAATCAGATTTAAAAAGAAAAAGAATAGAAAGCCCATTTCAAAGGGAATGTGCCACCTCTGCTTGTGCCCCAATTTCATTCAGACTAGGGTTGAATTTGCCCAAAATTGTGCAAGCAGAATGCAAAGCAGCCCAACCCATAGTAATTGGAGAGAGGACTAAAATCCCCTAATAGGTTGAGACCGTAGGATTTCTGTCATCACTGCCTCCTGTTCCACCACAATGTAAATAAATAAATATAAACATTTAAATAATAATTATATGAAAATATATATTAATACAATCATATATATTTGAATCTCTCAGAAATAAAATATAAAAGTCAACTGGAAAACAGGCAGAGAAATAATTCTTCCCACAAGATTCTCCGTATCCTTTGCATGGAAGAAGATTGAATAATGCCAACTGAACAACTCATAGCAGGGATATTTCTCCAAATCAATGCTTCTGGAACCCACCAAAATCCTTCTCAAAGACAACTCGCCTGCCATTTCACGTGAAAGAGACTCAGCACAGCCATTTAGCCGTTTTAGCACATGAATTCAAGCAATCCTCTATATGGCTTATTATTATTATTATTATTATTATTATTGATATATCATCAAAAAATTATCTTGATCAGGCACAAATCTCAAGGCAAAATCAAGTTAAAAACTTCAAAAATTAAATCTGATTTCAAAAAACATTCAGTCGAACTGAGCATCTCGAAAATACAAATGGGTCCAAATCAAAAGCCCCGAAGCGCATTTTGGAAGGTTCAATTCATAATTTGGATTACCAAACAGTTTCCAAATATGGCATGCTTATAGTCGAATCGAGCGGCTCGACGAGACGAATCCAATGAGCCCAAGATCGTTGAATTCTGATATCATTAGAGCCTCCAAATGCCTGATAAACGGTCCACAATCAAGTGATTCAACATCGTCAGTCCATTTGCATTTAGCATTTTTGCATGAAATTTTCAGGCACAGAACACGAAGATTTAGGAGCACGCTGACATATAGGGAAAAAACTCCATCCAAGAACGAACTGTACCAGATTAATGCTAATTTAGAAACCCACTTTTTAATCACTCTTAGGACATAGCCAACTTGCACAAGAACATAAAACTGAGCTCAGAACCAGGCACCGCTATTTAAGAAGAGCGAGTGAAATAGGCTGAGATTCTACAGCCATGCATTCACCGCATATTTCATGTAAAGCTTCAACACCAGTCATTTCATCCAAACTACAGACGGTTCAAAACAAAACAACCACAGGGTTTAGCTTTTTAAGGATTAAGGAATAGGATTTTAAGATTTAGTGTTCGGACAGAATAAGGAGAAGAGGAATACCAAATTGTCCATACATGCATCATTATCACCAAAATTGACCAATACCTAGCAATACCGAACAATCTTGGGTCCGTTCCGGGTGGGGTTGTCGGGGCGCGCGGTAAATAATAAAAACGCGTGGCACAATTCTACTGGCGGACAAACGTAGAGTTGCGTACGTACACCGGACCAAATAAAAGTTCCCTTGACACATCTGGTTGAGTGTATAATCAGAGCCTTTTCAAAAACATTAACAGATAACTATAGATATAAATGTTGGCAAGTAAATAAAAAAAGAAACAAACAAAATGCAGCAACGAGAAAAGAACATCATAACACAATTTTTTTTCTAGGGGGCACTCTGCCCAATTACAGCCCCTTTTGTATTAGAAAGGGGCATTAGAAAGTAGCAAGAAAGCCGTCCCAAACGAAGCCTAAGTCATCAATGCGATCAGATTCCACACAAAACTAACAATACCAATCTTTAGGCCATAAGAACATTTTCCTCTTATGCACATAACCATCAGTTGATCGCATAGATCCCAACACAAGAAAGTTGCAACACGCAAAATGAGTTCCAACTCAATTTCTGTAACCATTTTCACTTTTGTTTCTTCATATTCTTTCTCGAAATTCTCTAAAACCAAGGTTAAATCCTGAAAAAGATAAACGAATCCAAATATTGCTGCCAGATAGAAATCATGTAATTCGAAGTACTGACAGAGTAACAACTGAAAGGTTTGCCAATGTTTCCATTTAATAAGTTTGAGATTAATAGCCTTCAAGACAACATGTTTCACTGTAGTAAGATTGCAAGAGTGATTGCCAAACTTTCTTCCATTTCTCTCCTTCCAGATATACTAAATAAGAGCCCAAATAGCTAAATAAAAACCAGGTTTAATAATAGCAGCAGTAATATCCACACAGTCAGCCGCAAAATTTAAAATTTGCTGCAAGTTAGGCCTGAGATAAAAAGAAGCGAAGCAGTGAAATGATGCTTCATAGCAACAGAAAAGAAAATTCAAAATCAAAACATAGATGGCTCGAGCTCTAAGTGCAACCAAAACAAAGAGCACAATTAGGATTCACCCTAATGTTCCTTTTAATAAGATTATCAACAGCTTTCAGGCCTCCCAATAAAAACAACCAACCATAAACCAAGAACCGAAGAGCCTAATCAGGAGAAGGCGTGATAAAGTATTTAATGCGATTTAATGCGAGGTTTTACTTTGATCAATCAATCACTTCAGAAACTGCTACTGCATGAAAGCAGCGATTGCCAGTGGTGTGTGAGTTTGCCTAAATGGCCTAAATGTCCCAAAAAAAAAAAAAAGCAGCGATTGCCAGTGGTGGATCCCAACAGCTATCTGAGCTGCTCCATAATTTAGTTGGGTAATAAAAACATTTTTATTTGAACAGCCCAACAATTTTCAACCACTCTAAATAGCAATATTTACAAACAAGCGTTCAAGGAAAACTATCCCCCTTCATTTTAGGGTTTCAAAGGGAATTTGCCCCCCTTCACACCAACTTGAAGTTGAAATCAGATGAAAAAGAAAAAGAAATGAAAAGCCCGTTTCGAAATGAATGTGCCCCCTTGTATCCTTGGTATGCAAGAAGAATGAAAAATGCCAAATGATTATTAATATTTTAAATTATATTAAATAACTTTAATCAATAATAACTTAGAGGCTTCTAGGGTTTGCCATTCATCTTCTCTTTTCATCATTGCTATTCAGCTTCGTTGCTTCACAAGAGGTGTAAAGATTGCACGCGTCATTTCTTCAGCTCCTTCGTGGCTGTTCGACTTCGCCAGAGAGAATGCGCCTAAAAGTCACTGGAAAATAGGCAGAGAAATAATTCTTCCCTCCAGATTTTCCGTATCCATGGCATGGAAGAAGACTGAATAATGCCACCTGACCAACTCAAAGTAGTGATATATATTTCCAAATCAATGCTTCTGGAAACAACCAAAATCCCTCCAAAAGACAACCAGCCTGCGGTTTCATGCGAGACCGACTCAGCACAGCCATTTAGCGCATGAAATAAAGCAATCCTCTATATGGTTTATTGTTATTATTATTATTATTATTATTATTAAATACCATTTGCATTTAGGGTTCCGACAGAATAAGGAGAAGAGGAATACCAAATTGTCCATACATGCATCATTTTCACCATCAACCTCATCATCATCATCACCACCATCATTAACCTTATCATACACTTTGAGGATGACTTTATAAATCCTCATTTTTCATTCGTTATTTTTAGAAGACGACGCTATCTGAGATTTTCAATCTATTCTTCACAAATTATTTTCAACAATTTATATCTATATTACCATAGTTCTACCTCTTTTCCATATTCATCTTCCACTTATATTATCTATCCATCTATACGCCTAGTGGTTGTATTTTTTGCACTTCATTGTACATGTATATACCGCCAAATTACAACAGACCAAAAGTAGGGCTGCAAACAAGCCGAGTATGTGAGTGTTCATGTTTGAGTTCGTTTATCATTAGCTTGTTCAAGTTTGGTTCGTGTTTGATTGGAGCTTTATTGTTTTTGTTCATGTTTGGTTCGTTTAATTTAAGGGTGTTCATATTTGGTTCATGTTCGGTTCGTTTAATGTTTGTCAAGCTTTAAACAAACAAGCATTAACGAGCTATGTTCGTGAATATATTTAACAAATAATCTATTAAACAAATAAACATTAAATTTGTTCATTAACATCTTAAACAAACAATCTAGCAAACATGGACAAATGTGAAATGTCTTTTGTTCAAAAAATTAAATTTATAATAAAAGCAGCTGTCTATTTAAAATGAAAATATGATTAATCTATATGAATATATTCTTAAATGAAGCTTACATGTTGCATTTCTCTCCATTCGAGCTTTTATCGAGCTTAATGCTGTTCACGAACTTCAAATGATGTTGTTTGTGAACATAAATGAACCAAACACATTAGTGTTCAGGCTTGTTTATTTAAGGATCGAGTATTTAAAATGTTGTTCAAGTTTATTTGTTTAGTTAGTTAAACGATCACAAACGAGTTTTAATCGAACTGAGTATTGAGTAGCTCATCGAACGCTTGGTTTGCTTGCAGCCCTAACCAAAAGTAAACCATCAAGGCATAGAGAGTGGTTGCCTGCATGCAGGCCATCCAATATCTCCTTGCCACATCTGCTTGAGTGTATCATCAGCGCCTTTTTAAAAACATTAACAGATAACTATAGATATAATTGTTGGCAAGTAAATAAAAAACGAAACAAACAAACAAAAAAAAAGGCAGCAACAACGAATTAACACCAGAACACAATTTTTTTTAGGGGGCACTGCCCAATTACAGCCCCTTTTGTATTAGAAAGGGGCATGATAGGAAATACTTTAGTTCGCAAGTCACCTAAGGGAAATACTTGAGTTCGCAAGCAAACCTATCACTAATTGGTGAAAACAGCGAGAATAACGCAAAATCGGGATGAAATCAGCCCCAAAACGATGGATTGCAATAAGGGAAGCAAAGCTAAACAAACACAAAGCAAGATACAAGTGATCCTCAATTCGAGAGAAGGATCGATCTATCCCAATCTACAGGCAAGGAATCTAGAGCCCAAGACACCAAGGAACTACAAGAGAAACAAATCAAAGCTTAACCCTAACCCTAAAACATCTCATACTATTTAATACATAAACTTTCAAAATCAATTTTCCCTCCAAAGCCCTAGCCGCCCCCTACTTTTCCTATTTGAACTCAATTGGAATGGTGAGACCCCTATTTTGGGCGGCAACAGAAGAGGCGGCGGGACTATCCCGCCTCCTATAAACAAAAACCAGCCCTAGACAAGCTGGTTGGGCCAGTTCAGGAGGAACCGGCCTAACACTGCATTAGAAAGTAGCAAGAAAGCCGTCCCAAACGAAGCCTAAATCATCAATACAATCAGATTCCACACAAAACTAGCAATACCAATCTTTAGGCCATAACAACATTTTCCTCTTATGCATATGACCAGAAGTTGATCACAGCAGATTCCAACACTCAAGAAAGTTGCAACAAGTAAAATGAGTTCCAACTCAATTTCTGTCACCATTTTCACTTTTGTTTCCTTCATATTCTTTCTTGAAATTCCTAAAACCAAAAAAAGCCTAAAACTACCAATGAATGTGTCCAAAATTTACTCAGACTTGGAGCTCAAATAACAACGGGATAAAAGAATTTGAAGAAGTTACAAGGTTTCTATCATGCTTCCATCGTGACCCATCAAGGCATTGACAGAGAGGAACAAAAGATGCCCCCAAAAAAAATGCAAAGTTGAGCATTGCGTCCTGAAATATTTGCGGCGATACAGAAATAAAAAGTTTAATGTCTTAGCTTTTTACGAAGATCCAGCACAGAATCAAATAGAGAGGAACAAAAGAAGAGATTTTACAACCATGCATTCACCGCATATTTCATGTAAAGCTTCAACACCAGTCATTTCATCCAAACTACAGACGGTTCAAACAAAACATCCAATGGTTTGGTTTTTTAAGGAATAATGATTAGGATTTTTAGGGTTCGGACAGAATAAGGACAAGAGGAATACCAAATTTTGCATAGATGCATCATCATCACCAACATCATCATCATCATCATTAACCTTACACACCCTTTGAAGATGACTTTATAAATCCTCATTTTCATTCATTGTTTTTAGAAGTTGGACGCTATCTGAGATGTTCAATCTATTCTTCAAAAAAAAAATTTCAACAATTTATATCTATATTACCATAGTTCTACCTCTTTTCCATATTCATCCTGCACTTATTTTATCTATCCATATATCTGCCTAGTGGTTGTATTTTTTGCACTTCATTGTACATGTATATACCACCTAAGTACAACAGACCAAAAATTAACCATCAAGGCATAGAGAGTGGTTGCCTGCATGCAGGCCTTCCAAGATCTTCTTGCCACATCTGCTTGAGTGTATCATCAGAGCCTTTTCAAAAACCTTAACAGATAACTATATATATAATTGTTGGCAAGTAAATAAAAAACAAAATTAAAAAAAAAATGCAGCAACGAGAAAAGAACACCAGAACACAATTTTTTTCTATGGGGCACTGCCCAATTACAGCCCCTTTTGTAATAGAAAGCTGCATTAGAAAGTAGCAAGAAAGCCGTTTGGAGCCTAAGTCATCAATACAATCAAACTTCACACAAAACTAACAATAATAATCTTTAGGCCATAAAAACATTTTCCTCTTATACATATGTGCAGCAGTTGATCGCAGCAGATCCCTACACTCATGAAAGTTGCAACATGCAAAATAAGTTCCAACTCAATTTCTGTTACCATTTCCACTTCTGTTTCCTTCACGTTCTTTCTTGAAATTCTCTAAAACTAAATAAAGCCAAAAACTACCATCAAATGTGCCCAAAATTTACTCAGACATGGAGCTCAGATAACAACGGGATAAAAGAATTTGAAGAACTTGCAAGGTTTCTATCATGCTGCCATCGTGGCCCATTAAGGCGTTGATAAAGATTACAGAGGAACAAAAGATGCCCCCCAAAAAAATGCAAAGTTGAGTGTTGAGACCTGGAATATTTGCGGATGTACAGAAATATAAAGTTTAATATCTTAGCTTTTTAGGAAGATACAGCACACAGTCAAATAGAGAGGAACAAAAGATGCCCCCCCCAAAAGAAACGCAAACTTGAGAAACATAAAAGGGCAATATTTGGTCCCTAACACACCTCCACTCAAATAAAAGAGAAAATAAGTAAGAGAAAAAATTAAGGGGATTAAAGCCAAAGAAATTTACATATCACAAATTACCAGGATTACATAAATTTAGATTAACATATCAGATTACACGGGAATTCAGTGGTATATATGAAAATCCCATCTGAGTTAAAGAATATCAAAGGATCCACCCCTCAGTAGCGGGAGAATGTTCTTGTCCAATATCTCAAATCCAAAATCACATACTAGAACTTAGGAGAATGTTTTTGAGATTTATCAATCACCATTTAAAAATATACAAAAGACAAACTAGAAGAAAGAAATCCACATTGCAGGCTCAGGTAGACCTTTGATCAATGATAGAAAGGGATTTCCAACATCATAGATAGGATTAATCAATCATTTCACAAACTGCCAATGCATGGAAGCAGCGGTTGCCAGCGGCGGATCCCAACAGCCATCCGAGCTGCTCCATAACTTTGGCTCAACAGATCAAGGTGAGCTGCGCACAGTTTTTTTACTGCTTTCCACAGAAGCTTTCGGGCACAAAACTTTTCATGAAATCACACAACTCTCCTTGGCCTATTGGTTAAGAGCTTAGGCTTCCAACTCTTGTGTTTCTATGTGTATGCGTTGTGTGTGTGAGTTTGCCTTAAATGGCCTAAATGTCCCAAAAAAAAAAAAAAAAACTTTTCATGAAATCAGCCAAAAGAGCAGCAGCAAAAAAGCTGTCCCAAAGGAAGCCTTAAAGAGTGATAAAAGTATTTCTCTTTGAACGGCCCAGCAGATTTCAACCATCTTTCAGATTAATATTCACAAATAAGCGTTCATATGTAAATAGCATGATATAAAGTGGTATGTATGTAAATCCCCCAATAATTTACCCCCACCGCTCCTGCCCAATTTCTCGAAAACCTCCTCGACAAAGCGGTGAGGAAGTAGCGACGGGAGCTCGCTGTGGGAAGGCATCGACCGTACCGGCGACGTATTGAGGGGAAGAGAAGTTCAAAAGAGAAATGGCGATGTCGAATGAGTGAAAGCCCTTAAATCCTGTAAATCCGATTGCTCTAAATCAGTCAGGGGACATTTAGGCCAACTATAAGGGCATCTCCAACCGAAAACTCCATTTTCCACTGCAAAATACAGCAAAACTCCAAAATAATATAGAATCTTAAATGCCGTTCAATCTTCGTTTTTCCATAAATCCCGGATTTAGTAAATCCAATAGTTCAGCGGATTTACGGGATCTAGCCGAAGAAGCGCGAGGGGGAGACAGATCTTTACCTTCGAGCCGAGCTACCCTCCGATCCGACATAAACAGCGTCGTCGAAGGAGGCGAACAACCTTTACCGACTCTTTCAAAACTCTACTTAACATAAACCAGGCATCAAACCAAAGGGTTTAAGGTTTAGAGTTTCAGGAGAAATTGCCCCCAACTTCACTAAACTTGCAGTTCAAATCAGAGGAGAAAAGGGAAAAAATGGAATAGCTCGTTTTTCTACATCCACTCAAATTCATAGGAACCAAACATAATCATGGGGATTGTGACCTAATCTCATTCTGATTACAGTAGAATGCCCCCCAACATAGTGCAAGAAGAATACTATGCTAGTGCTACCCAACGCAGACTAATGGGAAAATATCGAAACCCCTGATCAGGTTGAAATCATTCTATAAAAGAAAGAAATCGATGAGCCCGTCGCTTCACCTTCGCGCGCAAGATGAAGATTTTAGGGTTACAGGCCATATGAAGAGAAGATATTTTTTCCCGACCAATGCTTCCAGAACCCACTATAAAGAGAAAATATATTTTTATTTAACCATTTTGTCTTATTATAATATTTTCCCAATAAAATAGTTACTGTAATATATTATGAAAATTAGAATTTTAATGATCATTTAGTGATTTAATTTAATGAAGAAGTTATATTTGTAGATAAAAATCATTAACATTTTCATATAATTATTTATGAACTTTAATCTTTTCAATTAGATTAATCATTATTAAGTTCAAGAGAGAGCAACATAAGCATATTTATTATTCATATTTTTTTATCTAAATTTCTATCAGCATACAAAAATTTCTTAACAGCCATGAGCTCTTCGGAGTCTACTCTGAGTTCTTAAAAAATTAAAAATTAATTTATTTGTCACAAATTAATTCAGAGTCAAGTGTCTATTTTGAATAACTTTATCATTATTTTATTTCTTAAATCACAATTATAGTTCAATTTGATCATTGTTATCTTATATTTTAGTAATTTTTTGGATAGAAAATAATTTTTTAGAATTATAGTGGCTAAATTTTTTTATTTTTAAAAAGAGCATATTTATAATATTTATAACAAATTTAAAAAATATATTTTTTTTTCATAATAACTTTATCATCACCTTTATAAAAGACTACATTTTTCCCAATCAGATTCTAAGATGAGCAACGATTGACTTTATTAATTAGATATAAAGGATCATAAATACAAGAAAATAAATAAAATTTTATAAATGAAAGAAATAGATTGTAATAATAAAAGAAAAAAAAAACCAAAATTTTAATGATAAAACTAACCCAATTGAACTTAAATTCTTCCAAAATGAAGAGCAGGCCTTCCTCTAATTCCAAGATGAAAGCTGATGAGAATGATAAGCAACCTTTCTACAGAATAAGAAAGTTGGCATGGCTTGCCATCTTATTGATTAACATCATCTCCAACCAAATTCTATTTTACTGTATGACGTCCGTCATTTATTCCATTCGAACTCCAAATAGCATGCTAATTTCCGGTAGGCAAATAGTGGGACGTCAATATTCGTGTCGGACTCTACACCTACGCCAAAAAATTTACCTACGGGATTTGCCAAAGAAGTGCGCAAAAGAGAGAAAAGTGCGCTAAAGATGGTTACATTCACAGGAAGCACGCGAAAGAAAAACAAATAGCATTAGATTGACAAAGAATGACTGCATTTTAAATGTTTACTGCATTTTTTAGCGGAGAAAAACTGAAGTGGAAAATGAGTTTTTCTGTTGGAGATGCCCTAAATTTTTGTTTGACTCACTTGCACTTTTCCTGAAAGCTATACATTTATTCATAATTTTATTGATTAAATAGGAAGTCAACCCATTCTTTTCAAAAATATCGGTCAATACTTCAGATCTCCAGTCACCTACTACACAAAATATGCTAATATTAAAAGTGCAGGTAAATTTTTATTTCAAATTTCCAAATGCTAAAAGATTTTGGCTAGAGGTTCAACAAGACAAATAATTTTGTTGGACGTTCTTATTAGACTCAAAAAGCTATACTGAAAGACAAATACATATATACTACATTCTATATACAAATTCAATCCCTACATGATATAAACAAATCATAAGCTAAAAATATGAGTTAGATTATCTAAAAGTGTCAAGTAAAAGATCATGTAGTTCACTTCCAAGAAATGAGTTAGTCTACTTTTACTTGATTTCAGATGGTGGATTCTTTTCCCGAGAAGAAATTTTTTGGATTTGTGCTCAGCCACGGTCACCGGATCATCGATGAGCAGTTGTCGACCCTCTCGTCTGGAGTCGCTCCCATTGATCACCGTTCTCATAGAATTATGCTGCTTGTGCAAGATTTCTAATAATCCTCCAAATTTTGACAATTAAAACATGATAAAAGCATAACTCCTCCAAAATAATCTACATAAAAAAGCAGTTTTGAGTTCACTTTCTTAGGTAGCCCTATGGCATACTTACCAAGCAAAAGTGTATTTGTACTTTCGATTAGTCTGGCGTAATGCCAAGCATAATAATGAACTAAGGCCTTCTCCAGCCGTTCGGCAAACAGGTGAATGGAGAGCCTCAAACGTCCCAACCGAACTCCATTTTTTGCCGTCATTCAGTCGCTGATGAACAGTGCGACGCCAATATTGGCGTCACACTGTTCACTTTCGCCATTTCTTTCTCTCTACCGAATTCTGTCTGAGAAAGGCACGAAAGAAACGATGATGATTTGGGGGCAAAATGGCGTTCCACTGGAGATGAATCACGGCACTTTTTTATTTTACTGCATTTTGCAATAATAAATGAGAGTTCCGGTTGGAGATGCCCTAAGAAGTATAATATTTTAAATAGCAAAAGCATGAAATGAAGGACATAACAATAACAATTAATGCTCAGATCACAAAGATAAAGAAAGGCAAATTTAATTTGTTTCCAAATCCAATATTATCTTACTATGTTATAAATATTTTCTTATTTAGTAACAGGTTTCTGTGCATTATCTACACCAAGGCCATTCAACACACCAGCCTGCTTCTCAGTTAAGCCATTTGGAAAGTAAGAGTCACTGAGCTTCCTGAAGGTGCAGGAGGTGACGAGGCTGTCAGAGCCCGCCTGATGGCTGATCCCAACTCTCTGCACACCAACCATCTCCGCAATCTTACTGAGCCCCCCATAAAGATTGTTGCAGAACTTTATAAGATGTTTAATGTCATACAGAGTCGGGAAGTAGATCTTCATGAGCTGAAAAAAGCCTTCCCGGGTATCAGGAAGCTCTTTGCAAGTTAGTAGCTTTAGGAGGTAGCCGAAGTCATAGCTGCCGTGGAAGGCGATCCAATGCACATCCTCGTTGAGAACAATGCCGGAGGACATGAAGAGCTCACCGAAACGAAGGGCGTCGACGCCGTGCTCTCTGTTCTTCTTGAAGTTGATTCCACACTGGCGGAGGAGCTCAATGGAATCGGAAGCGCAAATGTCGCGCTCGTCGTCGAACTCCCGGAAATTGAACTGCCAGACGCAGCCGTAGCCGGTATTGCAGGTGGGGAGGTTTCCGCGCTCGTCGGCGAACGTGAGGCCGAGCTGGATCAGCTTCAACATATCGACGTTAGCCTTTAGCATCGCATATTGATAGTCGAATGACGACTTGAAGTTTCCTACCGGCCGGCAAACGACCCCCGGGAACTCCGTGTCCATGGCGACGAAGGGGAAGTCGTCCACAATCTCGCGGATAAGAGCAAATTCTTGTATCAGATTGTCATCCCAAACCTCTCGTATTTGAACGTTATCGTTCCTTGGGGCCACTGACATCTCTCAGTCATGCGAGCTGCAAACAATGAATCCAAAAAACACCATTAATTACCTTTCCCAAAACCCTCAAATGAATCGCCGGAGAAAGAAGAAACCCCGATCATATAAAAACGTAATTGCCCTTAATTCTAACGTAATGTAGGAGGAGAAGAGGAACGCATCTAATTAACCTTTGGAAGATGAAATCGAAGAATGGGAACGACAGACCAAAGAGGATTTTGACAACAGCGAAAGAATTTAAAGGCTTCCAGGCGAACATGGCAAACGAGGGAGGATTCAGAGAAAAAAAAAAACAGCAGGGTTTGAAATTTTCTTGAGATGGAGATGGCGATTCAGTGTTTGGCCCGGCGCGAGACCCGCCCGGGAGAAGAGCTCCAAACATAAACTTTTTTGACAATTTCTAAGCTTTCATGGCCGGAATAAATACAACGAGAATTCGACGTAATTGGCTACACCAAAAAAGTAGCGCAGCTGCCGTTATTTTCTTACTATATTTTAGATGATTGGCAATCAAGCTAATTATTTTATATTTAAGGTTAAATAATTTAAATGTATTTATTTGATAATATATAAATAATAACCCCTCCTGAAAATTGAAAAAATAAAATTATAAATATAGATTATGAAAATTCTTGTTTTAAAAATCATATTGTTTTTAATAAAATTTTGATTGAGACGATGACCACAATTTTTGAAAGGAAGTGATTGATTTCCCTTTCTCAGAATTACTTTCATTACACATTGATCAAATACATAATGCTGCAATAAAATTCTAATTTTAGCAAATATATAGTCCAACTAAATATTTAAATGATTTGAACTCATTGGCATCAAAATCGATCAAACTCAACACAAAATAAGCTCAAATCAATCACTTGAAGTATAGTGAGAAGCATTAAAATTTTAATTGAAAGACTGAATGATCTCTAAATATTGAATGCTTATATCAAATCGAGCGTCTCGATGAGAAGATTACAATGAGCTTAAGATCTTCTAAATTCAATATCATTAAGGCACTTAAAAAGCTAAAAAATAGTTTATGATTAGAATATCAATGCAAGCAATTTGATAGAGTACTCGACATTATGGCACACCACTCTTAAAATATATAAATAGGTCTCCACTCGCTATATGAATAGGGGGCTTGGAACTTAGCTTGAGACTTAAAGAGTCAAAAGATTGTAGAATCTCAGAGCTCCAGCCAAGTACTACCTCTAGACCATTGCCGACAACTATAATTTGACAACAGACATATAACTATGTTTCTTACAGCATCACTTGAATATGAAGTATGATCCTTCAACCATCATTGCCCTCTTATGGTCCACCAACCATTATTGCCCAACTATAATTCTACGATCATAGTTTCCCTCCCATAATCCTCTAACCATTATTACTTGTTTATGTGTCTCTAACAATTATCTACCGATTGCAATGTTTGACCATTATTGTCTAGCTACACTAGCACTTACTTTTTTTGTCACTTACTATTATCAACGACACATGTTATTGCCCATAAGGTTTGATACGTCATCAAAAAATTATCTTGATCAGGCACGAATCTCGAAGCAAAATCAAGTTTGAAACTTTTGAAATTAAAATTGGCACCATCCGAACTCTAATTTCAGTAAACTTACAGTGAAACTGAACGTCTCAAAAATACGAACCCAACGAAACCAAATTTGACTCAATCAGAGCCCAAATGAGTCCAAATCAAGGACCCAAAGCACTAGTGGAAGGTTCGAACCACAATTTGGGTTACCAAACCGTTTCCAAACATAATGTGCTTATAGTCGAATCGAGCGGCTCGACGAGACAAATTCAACGAGTCCAAGATCGCTAAATTTCGACATCATTAAGAATTTCAAATGTTTGATGAACGGTCCACAATCAAGGGATTCAATATTGGTCGTCCATCCAACCACTCCCCATTTACACTTGATCTCTCACCTATTTACGGGTCATGCACTCGAGAAATATATAAATAGACCCATCATTTATCTTGAAAGGGGGGACCCCAAGCAAGAAGAAGATAAGAGAAGAAATAAGAGAAGGAAGAAGCTCCTCCTCGACCACCGCCTGACGTTGTTGCTCCGTCGGACCACTACTTGAGGCCCTCATCTCTGCCAGACCACCGCCTGAGGCCTTGACCTCCGCTGGACCACCGCTTGAAGCCCTTACATCCGTCGAACCACCGCTTGACGTCGTTGCTCCGCCAGACCACCACTTAAGGCCCTCACCTCCACTGGACCACCGCATGTCGTCGTTGCTCCGTCGGACCACCACTTAAGGCTTTGTGCTCCACCAGGCCACCACTTGAGGCCCGAACTTCTGCCAGACCACCACCTGAGGCTCAAAATTCTCTCGGACCACCACTTGAGGTCAAGACTTCCGCCGGACCACCACTTGAGACCATATGCTCCAGCATGCCACCACATGAGGCTCAGACTTCTGCCAGACCACCACTTGAAGCCCCGAGCTCCACCAGGACACCACCTGACGCCCAGAGTTCTGCCGAAGCACCACTTGAGTCCCTGACTTCTGTCGGACCGCCATCTGAGGCCCGAAATTCCACCATACCACAACCTGAGACTTAGACTTATGCCAGTCTACCACTTGATGTCAAGAGTTCTCTCGGAGTACCGCCCTTATACTACGGTCTTTTGGACCCCTGTCTCCTGCTAATTATGGTCCTTCTGACCTCTTTCACTAAACAACGATCTTTTTGACCCCGGTATCCTGCCAACTACGGTCTTTCGGAACCCTGTCTCATGCCAACTATGGCCCTTTCAACCAAACAAACATGTCTATGTTGATTTTATTGTAACTCCCACCATGTAATGCATTCTTTATGACATACATTTGTGACATCAAGCCGAGCCCTTCTCCCCAAGGAAGGGCCTCATTTGTAATCAACTGCAAATACTAGTGGATTCATTCAAACTAGGTCAGGCCCTGTGGTTTTTCCACCTTTTCAGGGGTTTCCACCTAAAAACTCTGGTGTTTTTTATGAACGCTACACCCTCTCTCTTATCTGATTATTTGATGGATCTTTGTACAATACTAAAACGTTAAACTATATATTTCTTTACCGTCGCAAATATTCTAAGACGCAACAAGGTTGATGAATTTTATCAATATTAACCCAAACTCCCGATGTTCGCACCAAGATTTAGGTTGGACATTTTGGAATTTGTTGTCCCCTTCTCAAAGGAGATTAATCTAACAGCTAGAAAAATATATGTTGAAGTCATCTCACATATTACATGGCAATTTCAATTTTCTCCATGGAATCCATTATTGTATAGTTTGTTTCTATGATATTGTATTAACCCCATTCTCAATCATGAGAAATGACTTCATTTATTGCTAATGATAAATACCAATATAATTATTTCAAACGAGACATGCCCGTGATTTATCCCTTTTTAGGGCAAAGATGCTTAAAGACATGCAGGGGCGGATCCAACTCATTTTTTTAGGGTGGGCAAAAAAAAATTTTTTTTTTTGGATGGGCAAAGATGCTTAGGATTGATAAAATTAGGACAAAAAAAATTTTTTAGGGGGGGCAAAATGCCCAAAATACCCAAAATATTCTAAAAATTTACTCTAAATATATATAAAAAAAAATTTGAGGGTGGGCAAATGCCAAATTCAAAAATTTCTAATTCTATTCTTTTACATCAAGAATTATGTTTGTTCTGATAATTTTTTTGATGACTCCAAATGGGCTCAAATATTGGGCTTAAAGCATATTTAGAAAATGTAAAGCATTAATTGGATGATCAAATGAACTCTGAATTAGACATGCTTAGAGTTGAATCAAGCGGCTCGATGAGACGAATCCAATGAGCCCAAGATCACTTAATTCTGACATCATTAAGACATTTAATATTTGATGAACACTCTATGATCGTGGGAATCAATTCAGACCGAAGCATTCCGAATTTTTCGTAGATATTCTCTATATTTATGGAGCGTGCTACTAAAAAAATCTATAAATAGGTCATCATTCTTCACATGAGGGAGGGAGGAAGAATAGAGAGAACTAAAAGAGCTCTCTTGCATTTTTCAACCACTACTTTCGGTGAGTACTTCCAGCTATTGTTGCCGACAACCTCCATCGCCATCTATATTATTTTGTTGATTAACTGTGCACTCTAATTCAAGCTTCTTGAATTATGTTTTGATCTGCTTAAGCTCAAATGATATGAATTCTAAACTTCAAGAGAATAATAAGTTTCTTTTTATGAAACATTTAGTTATGAAATCTATAGAGGTATCAAAGTTGTTTATCTTTTTAAAAAAATTTTGAAACTGTCAATGCCGATCTCATGACTGGATGAAAAAAGTTAAGGAAATTTTTTTAAAGAAATTAATAAGACCCCGCTATGAAAAGCTTCTTGCTTCGCCACTGTATGGACACTTACTTTCTATACTCCCCATTTGAGAAATTAAGTCCTATTGTTGTTGTTAATTGTCCATTTGTGAACACTTAGTTTTTGTATTCACTCAGGAAAAATCAGAAGTTTGTTTATCCCCTCTCTTATTCAATATTGAATAAAGGAGAATTCTTGTATCACTTAATACATAATGAATTTTTCTACTGTGCCATACCCAATGTCCTTTTCCCCTTATCGATTTTCCAAGTCAAAAACTTATGATCTTACTACTCTTATCAAGGCATTATGAATTTTTATGTACCGCTGAGACTTAAACATATCATCTACTGGCCCAAGTTTTCTAGCAATAGTGAAAAAAAAATTCACTAAAACAATTTAAAAACTGTTCCAAACAAAAGTTTAATTGCATTTTATTTTGTTTGAGATAACTTAATATTTTAATATTTAAATCTTCTTTCTCAGTTATACTTGTAAAAAAAAATTTAAAAAATAACTTTTTAAAGAATAAATTTCAAAATAATGATTATTGATACGTCGTTAAATAATTATCTTAATCAGGCACGAATCTCGATGCAAAATCAAATGGGAAACTTCAAAAATTTATTCGAAGACCATATGAACTCCGATTTCAGCAAACTTACAGTCGAACTGAGCGTCTCGGAAATACAAACCCAACGACACCAAATTTGACTCAATCCAAGCCCAAATGGGTCCAAATCAAGGACTCGAAGCGCTGTTGGAAAGTTCAAACCACAAATTGGATTACCAAAAGAGTTCCAAACATAACAAGCTTATACTCGAATCGAGCGGCTCGAAAAGACGAATCCAACGAGCCCAAGATCGCTAAATTCTGACATCATTAAGGTCTTCAAATGTCTAAAGAACGGTGCATGATCAAGGGATTCAACATCGGTCGTTCATCTAACCACTCCCCATTTACCATTGATCTCTCACCTATTTACGGGTCATGCAACTCCAGAAATCTATAAGTAGACCTCCCTCTCCTCTTGAGAGGGAGACCCTAAAGCCCAAGGAAACAAGAGAGAGATCATAGATCGCTCTTGCTCCCTTGTCTCCTCGACCACCGCCGGAGTTCTGCCGGACCACCACTTGAGACCCTCACCTCAGCCAGACAACCGCATGACGTTGTTGCTCCGCCAGACCACCACTTGAGACCCTCACATCCGCCGGACCACCGCCTGACACTGTTGCTCCGCCGGACCACCACCTGAGGCCCTCACCTCTGCCGGACCACCGCCTGACGCCGTTGCTCCGCCGGACCACCACTTAAGACCCTCACCTCCACCGGACCACCGCATGACGCTGTTGCTCGGCCAGACCACCACTTGAGGCCATCACCTCCGCCGGACCACCGCCTAACGTCGTTGCTCTGTCGGACCACCACTTAAAGCCCCGTGCTCCACCAGGCCACCACGTGAGACCCGGACTTCCACCGGACCACCACCATATGCTCATACTTCTTCCGGGCCACTACTTGGTGCCGAGAGTTATCCTAAAACACCGCCCTCCTACAACGATCTTTTAGAGCCCAGTTGTCACGACCCAGACGATCCTGATTTCGTCCAGACGAACCATACAGCCAAAACTGATTTTCTGCACAACCTGTACCGATCGTCCCGGACGATCCAACTTCGTCCCGGACGAACCTGGAGCAAAAACTGATATTACACCAGTCTCCTGCCGATTACAATCCTTTTCACCTCTGTCACCTACTATGGTCTTTCCGACCTTCATCATCAGACAATGGTCTTCCAGACCTCAGTCTCCTGTTTACTACGATCTTTCAGACCTTCATCTCCTACTATAGTCCTTATGACCTCCATCACCAGACAATAGTCTTTCAGAGCCCAGTCTCCTGCCGACTACGGTCCTTCTGACCTCTGTCACCTACTATGGTCTTTCCGACCTTCATCACCAGACAAGGGTCTTCCAGACCCTAGTCTCCTGCCGACTACGGTCTTTCAGACCTTCATCTCCTACTATGGTCCTTCTGACCTCCATCACCAGACAATAGTCTTTCAGACCCCAGTCTCCTGCCGACTACGGTCATTCTGACCTCCGTCGCCTACTATGGTCCTTCCGACCTCCATCAACAGACAACAGTCTTTTTGACCCTGGTCTCCTGCTGACTATGGTCATTCAGACCTTCGTCGCATACTATGGTCCTTCCGACCTCCATCAACAGACAACAGTCTTTCTGACCCCGGTCTCCTGCCGACTACGGTCCTTTTGAACCCCGTCGCCTACTATGGTCCTTCCGACCTTCATCAACAGACAACAGTCTTTTTGAAACTGGTCTCCTGCCGACTACGGTCCTTCTAAATTCCATCGCCTACTATGATCTTTCCGACCTCCATCAATAGACAACGGTCTTTTTGACCCCGGTCTCCTGCTGACTACGGTCCTTCTGATTTATGTCTCTTGCCGATAAAGGCCCTTCCAACCAAATAAATATATCTATGTTGATTATTGTAACTCCCACCACGTAATGCGCTCTAAATGATGTATATTTGTATCATTAAGCCAAGACCTTCTCCCAAAGAAGGGCCTCATTTGTAATCGACAACTAATTCTAGGGGATTTATTCAAACTGGGCCAGGCCCCGTGGTTTTTTCCCCCTTTTTAGGGGTTTCCACGTAAAAACTCTGGTTTCTCTTATGAATGTTACACCCTCTCACTTATCTGTTGTGTGCTGGATCTTCGTATAATGCTAAGACGTTAAACTATGAATTTCTCTACCGCTGCAAATACTCCATGACGCAACAATTATAAAAATTTTCTTACAAATAACATATATTTTAAGTGATTTTCTTATCACAAAAGTGTTGCAGTCCATGACCCTTAATCTGAGATTTTGATGAGGACAAATAATGTCGATTGAATTATTATTCATTGAATATTTTTTATTTTTGTTCTTGTCTATGAGTACTAACATTTCAGGGAGATCATAAGTTACTCAGGATAATAAGAAGACTCAAGACTGTGTAGAGTAGGATTTGAAGTCTATAACCTTATAATCCTCTTTTTTAATTATTTTTTTTATTGAGTCTCGTTACAAATTGTATGCACAACTAAGCGACCATGCACACACATAGGGGGGGGGGAGGAGGTTTTTTAAAAAAATGAAGAAAAATTCTTTTAAGTAGATCGTATTATACGAGTTTTATTCATACTTTACGATCTGCTCTAGCTCAACAGCTATTTGTGAACAAATCATACTGTACGATACATATCGTATTGTATGATGTGTTTCTAATTAAAAACTCTAATATCTAGATTAATTTAAGTAAGTTCTTAATTTGTAAATTTTGAGCTGATCATGTTGTACAAGTTTTTGAATACTTACTTAAATTAATCCCATTATTAGTCAATCAAATCAATAATTATTTATCAATTGGTAATCGTACAGTATGACATGGTTCATACAGTATGAGATACTGAGGTTATTTTTTATCGTCTCGAAAATCATACCGAACGATCTCTTGATTTTTAAACTAATCGTACTGGACAATGTGAACATCATACCGGACGACCCGAAGCTTTTAACATATCGTACTATACGAAGTGGATTGTACCATACAACGTACAGAGACAATTTTGGGTCATCCCAGCATTCGTCTTATACGAATAGAAGGAATTTAACATATCGTACTAGACGATGTTATATCGTATTGTATGATATTACTCAAAAGAATTGCCTGTTCGTACTCCTTCGTACCAGGACGAAGGCTATTTTGAATTGATCGTACTGTACGATCTTGGATCATACAGTACGAACATAAATGGCTATATTGAAAATTTGGGGTTTCTTGGAGACTGATTTAAATATCTAAACTTCTGTCTTTTTGAAAAAAAAAATGTATGTGATAGGAATGTGACTAGGATATGATTTCATGAGAGAGCTTTTTGATAAAATTTTGGGTTTGTGAGAGGAAGGGAATGTGGACTTTTTGAGGGAGAAGGAGTGTGAGGGAGATCACACAGTTGCTCCTAGCTTGCTGCACATTGCTCCTCCTATGGCCCGAGAAGATCTTGTGGGAAGTTTTCTAAGGGGAAGATCCTTCAAGGCCTGTGTCCTCTAAGGTACCATGTCTTCTCCAGCAGGCAGAAAAACGATAATGTTCGCTGCCGTCACCGGGAGGGTGACATAGCGCTTGGTACTCCGCCACGTTGGAAAAGTGAAAATGAGGTTTGTAAGGACTTCTCCGCCTTGCTATGAGGGAAAAAGGAGAATTAATATTTAGTAGTGAAATTCCCAGAGTTGAAGACTCCGGGGAGTGGACATAAGTCAAGTGATCGAACTACTATAAATTTTTTGTTGTGATTTTTCCCTTACTGCACTTTATTTACGTTTTGCATTTTTACATTCGTTATAATTGCTTGGTGAAAATCATATTCTAATTTCTTTGTTGAGCAAGTTAAAATGTCACCACATTGTTGCAATCGTGATTTAAGAATTCGCTTCCGCATCATTTTAATATTCTTATTTAAGATTTAAAAACACAAAAATTAAAACTCCTGTTTAGGATTGTTATTTATTGCAACAAATTTCTAATTCACCCCCACTTGACCCATCTCGTACTTCCAAAGAGATGCTAAAAAAATGTTCATAACAAAACTAAAGTTATCATAGCATAGTACTAGTTTAATCAAACATTGTGCATTAGGTAATACTCTATTAGTATAATTTTTTGAAAATATGTTGAGTTAGAAAAATTATAAGTGATATGCGAGAAAAATTGCTAGTTTATTGGCTATTTAAATAATTATTTCTTAATTAAAATTAGATTTTATATTTTTGAAACTATTATGTATCATTTTATCATTTATAAAGTACCCATTAAAAATATATGCATATATAGATTCGCTCATGTGCGTCATTACTTCCTTAAAATAGATCCTTCATTGCTTTTCCTTTGAAAAGTTTCAAATAGAAGACTTTGTTTATGCTTTATATTTAATTAATGCAGATGGATTTGTCATTTTGTTGCATTCTAAGGTTTTATTTGAGAAGACTTACTGTTTTTTAAAATAATTTTTTAGTACAAAAATTTCATTTACTAAAACAACTGTTTTAAGTGATGATTCAAATTTTTTATCAAGATTTTAGTTGGGACAAATTTGTTATAGTTTCTTAAACCAAATTTTTAATAAAAAATTAAAATTTAATTACTAAAAAAATTATTTTAATAAACAGTAAAAAAATCATCCTAAATAAAATCTAAGACTTCGTTTGTGATGAATTTTTTATTGCTTCTTTAAAAAAAAATTTAGTTTAAAAAATAAAATTTTTATTCTAAAAAAATTATTTAAAAAGAAGTAAAAAAACCGCCTCAAACAAAGCCTAAATTTAGGATAGTAAATTTTAATTATTCTTTAAACGATGATTTTCTTTTAATTGCCTTAGTTGAAAATAAATATATTATATATTTAATTATTAATTTATTTAAAAATTGTATATGAAAACATTATAAGATCTAGATGAGCTGAAATATTCAATTATTACTAATTAAGAACATAAGAAACAAATAAAACAAGAGCAAATTAATATTTCTGGACCTTTGTACAGCATACAATACTGCATCAGCTCCCATCAGAATCCTCTTTCCAAAAACAAAAAAAAAAAAATCTGAAAGTCCTGCTTCCATCTTCCTTCCTTCCTTCCTGCTGCAACACTCCTACAGAATAAGCACATGGCAAACAAGTGTGCAAAAGAACATTAAATTCCTTTATCTAGTTGTTGGCAAAAGCATCTGGCTTGTTTTGTTTGTCTGGAAAGAAGAAAACAGATAAATGAAAGCAAAAGAAGATAACAAAATTTTTATCTTTTTTAGAACTTTTGAGTCAATTAAGGGTTCATTTGGGACGGCTTCCTTAATGCTTCTTAAAATAATTTTTTAGTACGAAGTTTTTTTTTTTTTTGGACATAATATAAAATTTTAATTTTTGTACTAAAAAACTATTTTAAGAAGCATTAAGAAAGCCGTCTAAAACAAAGCCTAACTCAAACAAACACAAATCATATATACAAACTTTAAACCCAAGATTTCTTCTTTGGTGACCAAAGCTCTTAATCAAAAAATTAAATGAGTTATATAAACGACAAAATAAAGAGAGTTTTTCTTTTTAAAAGTAAATTTAAGTAAAAAATTGTAGGAAAATTTAGATTAAATTTCTTGTTATCATAGATTTCAAAATTTATGCAGATCATCTTGATATGTTGGTTCAGAGTTTTGACTACCAACTACAAGTCTTTAGTTCGAAACTTATGTATTAGCTTGACTTAATTGACCAAAATGTCTAAAAAAAAATCAAAATTTGTGAAAGAGAAATGTAAAATTACTAATATAATATAATGTTAAATAAGCTAAAAAATAATAATCCAATTCTCAATGTTTGAATATGAGAGAACAATAAGATCATAATTTTCAAAACAAAGCAGATAAATTATTATTTTTTACATTTGGAGAACCAAACTGCATTCAAATTGAGATTTTTTGACCGTATAAAATTACCTACTAAGAATATATTTGTAAAATTAAGAATTTTCAATTAACAACAGGTTTTCATTTGACTATTTTTTTCTTGTTTTCTCATAAATTTTAGAAGATTTCATTTGAAAGAACTTTTTGACTGATTTTAGCATTAAGAAAAATAATTATTAAAAAATAACCTGTATTTATTTATTTTTTACCTCTGAAACAACTAGAATGGCAGGCTCTTTGACGAGGAGGCCGCCAGTTCCCGGAAAGAATCCGATGGGGCGAAATCTGGCGGTAGATTTGCCCGCCGTGCAATCCGCCGCATGTTATTCTGCCAACTCTGCACCACCAGCCTCCTCACCGCTCTCCTCTCCTCACTCATCCCCTTTTCCTCCTCTATCTCTGCTACCGACGCAGCCGACATACTCCGCCCGCCGCCGGAGGAATCAATCGGTGCAGAAACAGCTACTATCCCCCCTTTCAAAGCCTCCTTGCCCTTATCCTCGCTAAACATTTCCAAAATCCGAGATGCCCGCTTCTGTGCAAGCGCACTCCCAACAAGCGCGAGCTCAAGCAACGCAGATGTGATCCCCGCTGCTGCCATCGCCGCCCGATCAACACCTCGCGATTTGTGCGCCATTACCATCAGAATGTACGCCGCCTTCTCCTGGGAACCTGGCTCGTCGCTCCAGTTCAGCACATCTACAAGCACAGGAAAGGCGTCGGCGACGCAGCTCACAGCACTTCGGCCCTCCGGCGATGCGGCCACGAGGTTGGAGAGCACCGCTAGGGCCCGCTCACTGATGTTAGCGTCCTCGCCGATTGCAGCAATGAGGCAAGGAACGAGGCCGGAGTCGATGAGCTGGCCGGCGTTGGAAGGGGAGATCGAGAGGTTGAACAAAGCGCGCAAGGCGTCGTCTTTGGATTGGGTGGAGTTAGTGTTAGGGTTAGGGGTACGGAAAAAGTTCACCAGGAAGAGGATCGCGCCAGAGGAAGCGCCGATGATTGGCTTGTTAGCATCCAGGGCACCGAGGCTTAGCAAAACGGCGACGATCGCCTCCGCCGTCGACGTTGGTGTCGTTGGCAGGCCAGATTCGATCAGTGCGAGCATTTTGTGAACCGCTCCCGCTTTCACTATCGCCGATTTGTTCCTGTGTAAGAAGCTTATTTAGAGATTTAGGGACCGCGAAAATGGCGAAATGAGAGGAAAGATCGTAGCTTTTTTACTCGTCATTGCCGATTCCGAGATTGAGGAGCGCGTAGAGAGCAGAGATATGGGATTCTGAGTCTTCCGCATCGAGCAATCCGACGAGTGGAGGAATGGCGCCGAGCATCGCGAGCGTCTGCCGAGCTTCTGGGTTATCCTTCGCTAGTCTTCGCACCTCCGCCGCCGCAACAGCTCGCCGGCGATCGAAATCTTCCCCAGTTTCCTGTAAGCGCAACACCACGCCCTGCATCTCCTCGAAAGCTTCGATCTTTCGCTTCTTCTCGGCTTCTTCTCTACTCCGTGACTCCCGAGCTTCAGCTTGAAGTAGCTCGGATAGCTTCTCCAACCGCCGGTCCTCATCCGGCGGTGGCGGAATGCTTAGCGGTGGTTCTGCCCCCTTTTTCCGCTTGTGGTTTGTTGCGCCGCAGAGCATGGCTTCCAGAAGCCTCCGTCGAATTCCAGCGGCGGAGAATGGAGACCACCTACCTCCGGCGACAACCTCGCATCTTGCCATGGCGTGGACTTCGGTCACATCAGTTAGGAAAGCGGGTAGCTTGGGGAAGAAGACGTAGGGTACGTACTAGCCAGATCTTAGAACTTCTTCCCATCTTCCGCTGTTATACGAGAAGCAGAAGCACTAAGCCCGAGAGTTTCTTTTTAGATTTTTTTTTTTGGGATTTTTTTTTTAGATTTATATAAACGTCTTTATTTAAAATGAATTAATATGACAAAAGTTATAAAAAGGGATAATAATTCAATAAGAAGAAACAACTTTTGATATATAATATTTACATATTCATAATAAATAAAAAAAAATCCAATACAAAGACGAAATTTTAAGAAGGATTATGCTTTAAAAAATATTTTAGAGAATGAGTATGCTATTAAACAAATTTAAAAAAGTAACATACTAGTACACAGGAATCACATTTTCAAAGAAAATACAAAACTGACATAGAAAACGCGATCGTATATTGCATTTTCTTTGAAAACGTGAACCTGCACTGCATTTTCAATGAAAATGTGATACTCCATCGTGTTTTCCTCATAAAACACTTAATTAAGAAGGATCATACTTTAAAAAACATGTAAGAGAATGAGCATGATATTAAATAAATTTTAAAAGGAGCATATCAGTGTACAAGAATCACGTTTTCAAAGAAAATGCAAAGCAGTTGTGCGTTTTCTATGGAAAACGCGATCGTACATTGCATTTTCTTTGAAAATGTGAACATGCACTGCATTTTCAATGAAAATGCGATCCTCTATCGCGTTTTCCTCGTAAAACAATTAATAAGTGTTTTGAAATAAGTGGTGAGGCTATTGGGTCAATAAATTTATGATAGAGCCTTTTTCTCTAACAAAGTGATTCATGCATCATTTAAAAGCTTAAGATTTTATATTATATTAAAAATATTTAAATATGTAAGATTTTATTTTAAATTAAAATTTATTAGATAATAATAAATATGATAATAATTGAAACCATATTAATTAATGAAGCATATATATCTATGTAAGATTTTCTCATTCAGAAAAATAAGAAAAACCATTTAATTATGTAATTAATAATTTCATTAAATATACAAACATGAAAATTTAAATGAATAATTATATTAAATAAGTATAAAGTAAGAAAAAAACATTAATATGGTAATAATGAAAAGCATAAAATTTAAAATAGTATGTTTCATAAAATTAATTTTCTTTAATATTTTATGAGAAAAACGCAATGGAGGTTCGCATTTTCATTGAAAATGCAGTGCATGTTCATGTTTTCAAAGAAAAATGTAATGTACGATCACGTTTTTCATAGAAAACGCATAACTGCTTTGCAGTTTCTTTGAAAATGTAATTTCTGTGCACTGGTATGCTCCTTTTTAAATTTATTTAATATCATGCTCCTCGATCTTAAATGTTTTTTGAAAGCATGACCCTTCTCAAAATTTCGCCCAATATAAATTAGTTTTAGCTTTACCTTTTTATCTTCACAAATCAAGAAATCACTAAATCTAATGGCTTAAATTCATCAAACTTTTTGTGATTTGATTTTAGCCTTTAGATCAAGGGCATCAAAAGATTGTTTAGTCATTTTGTAATTTTCTCATTATAAGGTTTAAGTGGAGTTCAATTTAGCCTTCATACACAGCTCTAAGACACAAGCTCTCTTATTTTTCCTAGGAAGGCTGAGTAAGTGAGGATCCCTCTCATTCTCCTGGTTAGTTACAAGTCCATTTGAATAAGAAGAATCTAGGAACCCCACTATACACAAAATTAAGAACATAATTAAATAGCATCTTTAATCCAACGTATTCTTATGGCAAGACCTAGAATGTAATTAATCATGGGGGCTTAAGCCCGTGGGAAACTGACATGCACTTGAAATTAATCATATTTGAGCTAATGCATTGAACGTGCAAATCTTATGACTTTTAAATTATATATATATCATTATCTATTGAGATGTGTAGGCGAAAGCTGCTATTTTTCATGAATAATCATATGTATAATTCTATCCGCTCATTTATTGACCTGCATGCGTAGAGTGTACTAGATCCCATTAGAACTCCGCAGTTAAGCATGCTTGGGCGAGAGTAGTACTAGGATGGGTGATCTTCTGTGAATTTCTCGTGTTGCACCTTTTTTTAACCATCATTCTCTTTACATACAACTCACCTTGGCATGTTGGTTGAAAGCTTAGGCTTCCAACTAAGAGGTATTGGGTTCGAGTCTTTGTGTATGCATTGTGTGGGTGAATTTGTCTTTAATGACCTAAATATCTAAAAAAAAGGTCTGCTACCATTTTGTCTTAATCATCGCTTGTAGTTCTGCTTTTAAATACCCACAATAATAAGTATGGAGCTACAAAATAACAAAAAATAAATAAAAATTGCAATGCTCAAATCCAAAATAAAAAATATAAAAGAAGAGAATCCAAAATTTCTTTTTTTTTGGGGGAAATAGAATCCAAAATTTCTAAAACTTCATAATTATTTATTTTGGATGAATGAGATGCCAATACCTCGAAAACAGCTTACAATGTTTTTATCAATTTTAGCCATGCGAGAGAGCTTCCCCCTCGGCTTCGCTGCTCTAATAAGTAAAGGGCACGTGGTACGGAGTCAAAATAAGAAGATTAATTAATCTTTAAAAATTAGATTAGATAGATATTTAATGCTGGAGAGTTGGTGTTCGTACTCGGAAATATTATAACTTATCATATTTATGATCTGATAAGATATTTACTGTTGAGAACGTGAAGATTACAATCGGCATGAACTTCTTCATATCCAATCCGACAACAATTTGATACGGATCCGTTCTTAAATATTTTGGGTGTAGATTGATCTGTTGAATAAATGTATCAGATTCTGATTCATAATTTTTTAAATTCGATAGTGAACTGATTTTGATCTGATAATGATCATTTGTTAATTTTTTTATCAATATTTTTTATTAATTGAACTTGTTGCATGCTAGAATATACGCGCTGATAGAGTTAGAAATTTTCGTCTTAACGTTGTATGAATATCTTGTACACAAACAGAAGGAAAATGAAACAACGGAATTTTTACATGGAAAACACTGGAAAAGGAAAAAACACTAGGTCACGCCTAGTTAAGATGATTCAACTAGTGTTTAATTAGATTACAAGTGGTTGACTCGTCCATGAAACTGAGGATGATCATGTTACAATAATCAACCGTCGGGTTGAAATCTAGTTACAAGCAGAGATCGGAAATCCGGCGACATTTAATGGTCAGGCCAAAATCTGGCGTTGGTCGGCTGCTGGGTGGAAGTTCGATGGTGGTCGAGGAGTTTAGTGGCAAGAGAATTCAAGTTTCTCTTCTACTTTCTCTTTCTTCTCTTCCTTGTTTGGGGTTCCCTTCCATAAGAAATGAGGGGTCATCGTATAGTTTTTTGAGAGTGGCACGAACAGTAAATATGATGAAAATCAATGGTAAATATGGAGTAGTTTGAACGGATGACCGATGTTGAATCCCTTGATCATAGTTCATTTATTGAACATTTGAATGTCTTAATGATATCAAAATTCAACGATGTTGGACTCGTTGGATTCGTCTCGTCGAGCCGCTCAATTCGATGTTTTCAATTTGATTTTGCCTCGAGATTCATGCCGATCAAGATAATTTTTTGATGATATATCATAACTAAAATTTATATAGACAATTAATACACATTTTTAATCAAAATGAGTTATCAGGTCATATTTAGATCATATGAGATACTGGTGGTTGGATTTAGGCTCACTTTTATGATCAATTTATTAAACAAGTCGGATTTAGGTCCAAACCCAATACATTAACCAGCGTGAACACCCAATTTCTCTAATGAGTAGGAATTCAGTTTTGTGAAATTACGGAAAACCCAATTTATTAAAAATTCCAGAAACTTCGTCACAATCTCGTGATGCAAATCTCGACGAATTTGAATGCCGTTAATTTTATGTTGAATTTAATATACTTTTTAATTTATTATGTTATTAATTTTAGAATAAGTTTATTGATATTTAAGCTATTTTAGCAATAATTATTTTCATAATTTAAGAGAGGAAAACCGTGCGATAGCTTGTTGAGTGGTGAGAGAACCGCCAAGAAAAGAAAAAGCCTGTTCCGATACGAATTTTCATAAAAATTTGATTATTATGTCGAATAATAATAATTACAGCGCAAATGTTGATCAAATTTTCTTATATATTTATATTTACATAGTAAATTTTCTTCAGTACAATTAATTTCCAAAGGATTCGTTTGAGACGATTTTTTTACTATTTTTTAAAATATTTTTTTAGTATAAAATTTAAATTTATATAAGCTGAACTTAGGCTTCATTTGGGACAGCTTTTTTACTGCTTCTTAAAATAATTTTTTGTAAAAAAATTTAATTTTTTATTAATTTTTTTATTAAAAAACTACTTTAAGGAGTAAAAAAATCACCCCAAATGAAGCCTTAGCTCAATATGCTGCAATCTATTTGAGCTGAGTCCATCAGAGTGTTGATTGAATTTTGGTTAATTATATTAAAAATTTGAGTTTTATTTGAGCTTTTGTATATAATAATTATATTTTTGAGATATTTTTAATAATATTTGACTTATAATTTGACTTATCGACTAAATTAATCAAAGAAATTTAATAAATAAGTTTAAAAAATGAAAGAGAATTTGATTTCTTGTATTAATAAATAATTTTTAATAAATAATTTTTTTAAAAGTTTAAATAAACAAGTAATTAATTGAGTTTGAAATTAACTTTAAACTATTTGACATCAATTAAATATACACAAATTAAAAATGTGCTATAATAATCCCGGGCAATCATTTCTTCTTATCATACATCATAAATAAATATAAGTAAAGTTGTTCATTGAAATATAGAAATTAAAAGAAATTTGTATATTCTTACATGCTCATATAGATATTTCACACACACCTATTAGGTTCGAGCTAAAGAACCCAACTAGAGCAATGAGATCACCCATTATTGTCCGACCACCATTGTTGAACCAGTATTACTTTGTCATAACCATCGAGTATGTTAGATATTTGTTCCTAGATTTAGGTTTGCTTTTGTGTAAGTTATCTTGTTTTGGCATATGTAGCCATGTGTGGAGCTATTTGTATAGCTCTTAGGAGTCTTTAAATAAGGGTTTTTAGGCTTGTAATAGGCAGCCAAGAAAATAAGAATTTGCTGCATTTTGTTTCACGCCTCCCCTCTCCTCTCTCCCTCCTCCTCTCTCAAGATCCATGAGGAAGTGCTTCTTCCTCAAGTGAAGGATCTCACAGAGTAACTCTCATCTTATGCAAATTCTGCAATATTTTTTTATTAACAACTCACACTCTTGTAATATCACTTTCTTGAATATGAGGAACAAACAAATTTTGCAATCAACACTCAGTGAAATTATTTTAGCTAAATTAGGCCTCACGTTTCCCACTTACACATAAAAACTCTTATATCTCATGTGCCGTTTTCCCATTTATTTAGCTGTGTGGGAACTTCATATAAAATTAGAATGTAAATCTGTCTCATTCTATCACCGTGAGTTTTTTATCTTGCAATAAATATAGTGTTAATTTTAAGGAAGCGTATAGCTTAGTACACATTATTATGAAATTGAAGTAAGATAAACAAGAGTTAAAAAATTCAAACCCTAATTTGTCTCAAACTATTTTAGGTCTCTTGCCTTCTAGGGCCAAATATATGTTGAGAAGTAGGAATATATACTTAACATATAAATAAATATATAATATATTATTATTAAATAATGAATTAAATCTTTTTATTTAACTAAAATTTAATTAAATAATATAGTAGTTATCATAAAGATTAATATAAAGCCTTAAATAAATTACTTGTTAAATGACAAATAAGCAAGTTCTTGAATATAAATAAAAGAGTTGGACTCTATTCAAATTTGATTCATTTAGTCTTTAAGTTCCTTAAAAATGTTTAAATTTATTTAATTACTAACTTAAAATGAAGTTTAAGGAATATTAATTTTATAGGATGCTTTATTCAATCAATAATATCTTTTTTGTTGTGTACTTAGAACTGTGATGGCCTTCTGCTTCATCTTAGGCAACCGGAGCTTTTGCTTGTCGCTGGGGGAATTAAACTGATACTTTTGATGATTGGTTCTGGTCCTTTTAATTTACTGAGTCTTTTGATTGTAATGTCCCCTTAGCTGTAGCCTTCCTTTTGTTTCTGGCCATTTCTTCTTGTAGCTGTTTTTCTTTTTTCTTTCAGGTTACATGTATTTGTAATTGTATTGAATTTTCTTCTTAATACATGGGCTTAATTTTGCCCCGGGTTTACCCAAAAAAAAAAACAATTTTAGCAGGAACATGCAAATTTGATTTCTGAACACAAGTCTAATTTATTCAGAAGGGCATGGCCAGAAGCCTAAACAAGGACATGACTGCTTTTAAACAGTTGTGCGTTCCTCAAAAGCGTTTGGTTAAGCGTGAGGGAAACGCTTCCCAAGTCTGACACCGCCAGTGTAATTTTCTATTAGTATCACTGGAGAAATACAGCAGAACATGTTGCCACTTTGATGAGCTGGAAAATCGTGCATTTGTATGACTTTCTTATTCAGATTAATTATGACGATAAGAATATGGATTGTTTAGAGATCAATTAAAGTGCATCATATCATCCGTAACATTATCGAACACCAGCACCCAACAAATAGATGACGTGGTGCATTAGAGCATCTCCAACCGAATGTCAAATGAGCGAATGGCGTCATTCGATCGCTCCAGCCGAACGCCAAATCTTCCGCCATTTACTTGCGGGTGAACAATGGGACGTCAATATTGGCATCACACTGTTCACATACACTATTTTGCTCTCTCAACTGAAAAACGCGCGAAAGGGAGAAGGATCATTACCTTCGCAGACGCACAAAAAATGTTGTTCGATTGGAGCAGCACCACGACATTTTGGAGTTCTGCTGTATTTTGTCGTGAAAAATAAAATTCTGTGTTAGAGATGCCCTTATGATCGATTGACCTCCAAAAGGAGTACAAAATCCACACAAAATAATTTTTTTTTATTCAAGCAAGAGAGAACACTGAGTTTAATTGTAAAATATATTAAAGATAATTTAAAAATAAAGATAAGGATCAAAATTATCCTCTGACTCTTTAAAAGAATTAAAATAAAATTTTGATTCTTATTTTGGATGATTAATTAACTTATTAAATAGAAATTTAAATAATCTCATAGAAAATTTAATTTAATATTTTAATCGACCACACTTAACAGGATAAAGACTTGATGTTGTTATTATATTTAAAAAGTTAATAAATCAAATTAGTATTTTTATATAGTTAGAAATTATTTTGATTATTTATTTAAAAATTAGGAATAAATCAAGTCCATTTCTAATTAAAAATATATTGACACTTAAGTATAAATTAATTACTTCTCACTAGTAATTTTTATTGGGTGAAAATATATTTCATTAATTTATAATAATATTTATTTGACTAATAAGCAGCTTATGCTAAGACCCACTCTGATATCTATTAGTTCTAACTTTTCACATCAGCAAGAAAGACAGGATGACCCAAAGGCCAAAAGCTGAATAGTTGCCGATTTGTAGGGTTACCAGAGGAATAAAAAAAAAAAAACAAGGCTTTGTTTGGGACGACAAGCAGTAAGAAAGTCGTCCCAAACGAAGTCTTAGGCCTACTTTTTTACAGCATCTTAAAGCGGCTTTCTAGTATAAAAAATTTAATTTTTTAACTAGAAATCCGCTTTAAGAAGCAATGAAAAGCCGTCCCAAATGAAGCCTAAATAAAGAGGATAGCACACGGCTCATCTTGATCAGTTATTTGAGTATTGCGTATATGATGTGTGCGTAAATTTATCTTAATAGACTTAAATGCCCCAAAATCATGCGCATTGCATCAATTAATCAATACATGGCACTTACTCTTGCGAAGTAGATCATCAATTTTTTTTTTTTGCAAATTTGTACAAGAAATTTCAGAGTATGTTGTTTAGGGTTTAGTATTAAAGGTATAAGATTTAGGGTTTAGGATCGGATATTATGCAATAGTTTTTTTCACACTTTAATTTAATTTTAGGAGTAGACCTAAAAAGAATTGGTTAGAAAATATTAGAAATGACATATTTTATTCGATTTAAATGAGAATGTGAGTTTTAACATATGACATAGTGGAGAAAAACTATTCATGTAGCCAATCCTATGTAGCAGGATAAAGACTTGATGTTGTTATTATATTTAAAAAGTTAATAAATCAAATTAGTATTTTTATATAGTTAGAAATTATTTTGATTATTTATTTAAAAATTAGAAATAAATCAAGTCCATTTCTAATTAAAAATATATTGACACTTAAGTATAAATTAATTACTTCTCACTAGTAATTTTTATTGGGTGAAAATATATTTCATTAATTTATAATAATATTTATTTGACTAATAAGCAGCTTATGCTAAGACCCACTCTGATATCTATTAGTTCTAACTTTTCACATCAGCAAGAAAGACAGGATGACCCAAAGGCCAAAAGCTGAATAGTTGCCGATTTGTAGGGTTACCAGAGGAATAAAAAAAAAAAACAAGGCTTTGTTTGGGACGACAAGCAGTAAGAAAGTCGTCCCAAACGAAGTCTTAGGCCTACTTTTTTACAGCATCTTAAAGCGGCTTTCTAGTATAAAAAATTTAATTTTTTAACTAGAAATCCGCTTTAAGAAGCAATGAAAAGCCGTCCCAAATGAAGCCTAAATAAAGAGGATGGCACACGGTTCATCCTGATCAGTTATTTGAGTATTGCGTATATGATGTGTGCGTAAATTTATCTTAATAGACTTAAATGCCCCCCCCAAAAAAAAAGAGTATAATGAATATAATCAAAAGAAAATAAAGAAAAATCTCAGTATTCTCATTAATACTGTAAGATAAATTAGGTACTTACAGAAGCAGATGACTGCAAAGAAGACAAATCACAGATGTTCTAATTTATTTTTACAAGCCATAATTACAATGCCTCCAAAGAGGATAAGCCATTAGAACTCATACCTTAGTTCGAACCAATTTTCTTGTCCGGTAATAGATTAGTAATTAAGAACCTCAGCCAATGCTGTACGAAGGGGAAGGCAGGTTGATAACGGTACTCTTGATCTTGGTCATCATGTTAATACTGTTTGTGATCCCCTGAGATCCAATTCCACTGTCCTTCAAACCCTGAAACAAAACAAGAACAATAAATTTAAAGCAATTTTCCACATGTTATAAGGAAAGGCAAAGGAGGAGAACCTGGAAGGGGAAATGGTCAGGTCCTCGAGCTGGTGCAGAGTTGATCTGAACTGTGCCAGTTTCCATGGCGTCACTGATCATAATGGCTTTGTTGATGTCCCTTGTGAAGACACAACCCTGTTGAATTTCTCATTTTAGTAGTGAAAATAACAAAATGAACTTTAGATTCCAAGCACAATGAAGTCAGATTGTCATGGATGCACAGAGATGAGCTTACACAGATTTTTTATCTTTACAGTTTCAAACATTGAAATAATTGAGTATGCGTCAGTGATCTAATGAAGGTTATAATTAATTTATCAGTTTGTTGTGGGAATAAATCATCTACTTGGCTTGATGGTTGGAAAAAGAAAGCTCTCTCATTTGTTGGGAGATTGCAGTTCATCAAAGCCAATATTTGGAACTATTTGATCTATTGGTTTAGATCAATGATCATTCCAAAAGGCTTAAAAAGATTTCCTCTCTTATCTTGAAATTCTTTTATGATAATAGACGAAAATAAGATGCACACTATGTCCTAGTTCAAAACTACTCTCTCAAAATAAAAGATTGGATTGGCGCTATACTCTCTTGATACCATAAACTTTATTTGTAAAGCGAAAATGATCGGTAGATTAAGATTTTCATCTCATTTATGCTAATTGGTTTTATAGCTCTTATGACTAGATTGTACTTGACTTGATTCTCAGATATTATGTTGATCTACCCTTTTGGAACTATGATGCAACTAATGACTGCTTTATCTTAGACTTCTACTCCGAGCCCCTCTTTTATTTCTTAATTGCGGCCTGGCAGGTTTATTTTGTTGAAGGGCCTTTTGCTTTAACATAATATTTTTATTTTTGGTGAAGGATTTTGTCTTCTTTTTTATAGGTTTTTTTTAGCATTATTGATCTATAAATGTGTAACTATTTTCTCCTTCTTATCAATGAAATTTAGCTGAGGCTCTTAACTTCCCCCACTCTCTCCTCCAAAAAAAAAGAAGATGGAAGAATACAAGGAGGTGGACAGGCAGGACAGCTATCAAGAAGGGATTAAAGCAGCTGTTTTAATCAGGAGTTCAATTATCGCATATAACAGCAGCTTTGTCCCGGCTAAAATCTGGGAGAATCTGGACACTGGACAGCTTCCCTCTTTGTCCAATAGTCCAAGCCGGAAAATAGAACCCGGTTCATGCTTGCAAAGAAGGTCATCACATGTAAATTCCGCAATTACTTATTTCCTTGTGTAGAAGAATAATATTCGGCAGTTATTTCCCATGAATATTAATATTAGCTTCTGTCCACTAATTGGGCATTGTATACGTAATAATCCAAAATGTTCTAAAATGAATTTATTTGAAAAAATGATAATCTGGGTTGCAACAATGCGGTGCTAAGATTGAGAGCGCATCGGCACCATGCTCTCTATTCTATAATAACTCTGGATTCAACATGCAGTGCAACAATGTTATAGTTTGTGGCGCCCTGGCGCCAGCTCAAAAAAGTATTTTTATATTTATCTTTAATATAAATATCCTTCACCAACTGAGCCGCTCCCTCGTTTCATTTCCTTGCTAGGGAAGAAAGGAGAGAAAGTGGGAAAAGGGATAGAGGAGAGGAAAGAGAAGATCTTCTGGGATAAATACTCACCCCATGTCTATAATATATACCCTTAGGCGACGCAACCCTCAACTGCCGACAAGGATCTTTCTGTCAGGTTGGGTCGACTACCTCCTCTGACTAAGTAGACTAGGGATCACGATGGTCCGGGACGATGGAACCATGGGATCTTGATCGGATCCATCATTCATTCCCCTACCATCTGCTTTAAGTGCAAGGTAGTAAATTTTCAATTTTAAATATCAAATCTTCAAACACCTAAACCCATGTTGCTACTATATGCTAGATACACGTATATCTATGTATCTGATTGATGACTAACCTTAATCAAAAGTTCTCTCTCATTATCGGAAGAGGTAATTAAGTATAGGGGCTTGCGCCTATAGGAAACAAGAACTCAGATTATAAAGGCCTCGTAAAATGAGGGCGAGATCTCTGGGCAGTGTCTTATCTAAAACTCAATCTGTCTTCTGAAAATTTAACAAGAACTTAAGCTTGCTAAAACTTTCCACCATCACATTAAGAAAAGAGAACGGTGCAGAGATGCTGGGGGGCGTAGAATTTTTGAAGCCCACAAAGAGTAAAGCCAATCATCCACCTGAGCATCCTTATCTCTGCAATACTTAACTTAATATTATGCTTCTCTTTTAATAGCCAACATTTTGCACCATAAAGCATTGCAGGTCTCACCATCGTCTTATAGAATTTTCCCTTATGTTTGAGGACTTTTCTATCACACAACAAGCCCATTGCATTCCTCCACTTCAACCATCCAACTTGAATTCTACTAATAACATCCTCACTATTTCACCATCACTCTGATCAATAGACCTAAGATAACTAAAACATGTACTCTTATTAACGATTTGATAGCCCAAAGTCACAATCCACCCACTTGATCAATTACTACTAAAATTATACTCTATATATTTGGTTTTAGATCTACTCATACAAAAACCTTTAGACTTTAAGGTTGACCATCATAATTCAAGTTTACCTTCAACTCCCTCTCTAGTTTTATCAACAAGAAAACTATCATCAACAAAAAGCATACGACAGAGCACAACCTCTTGCAAATGTCTAGTGAGAACATCCATGACTAAAAGCAAAAATATATGGGCTGAAGGCTGATCCATGATGCAATCCAATAGAACTAGAAAATATTTGGTCAAACCATCTTGTGTTTGAACACAAGTAACATCTCCTACATACATAATCTTAATGACTTGAACATATGCCTTATTAACCCCTTCTTTTCTACAACTCTTCATAGCACTTTTCTTGAAAATTTATCATATGATTTCTCTAAATCAATAAATATCATAAGTAAATAACCCAATAGATCATAAAAAAATTGGGGCAAAGAATGATTATCTATGGACAAAAAAAGCTACCAGCAGCTGATTAGAAAACTTAACTTCCCATACTAGACCTGACATTTTCTTTCCATTAGATTACTTAATCGGTATATGAATAATCCCATGGAGGAACATCTTTATGATGTTTATAGGATGCTACGGTATCTTGAATGATCACCTAAAAAAAGACCGACTCTTCAGGAAGGGAACAAATATAAGCATTGAAATATTTACTGATAATGACTGGGCAAGATCTATAACTAGTCATAAAACCATTTTTTGGCTCCTGCTCTTTTGTATGGAAAAGCTAAATCACTTTGAGAAATAAGAAACATACGGTTGTTGGTATAAGTAGATTTCAAGATAAATTCAGGGCTATTGTTCACAAAGTTTGCAAAGGAATTAAAAGGTTCTTGAAGACCACAAGATCTATACAAAAGAACAGATAATGATGATGTGTGACAACCAAGCTATAATCAATATAGCTAAATCTTCTCCAACATGATTGGACTAAATATATTGAGATTGATCGACATTTCATAAAAGATAAATTGAATATGAAATTATCAAAATGATCTACACTCCTACAAAATCTCAAATTGTTAATATCCTTACTAAAACACTTAATCGAATACAATTTGACAAATCCAATTCTAAGCTAGAAATGATCAATATATATTCCTAGCTTAAGGAGAAGTGGTACTTTTGCGCTCAATCAATGTGGAGGACTACAACCTTGCTCAGATTTGAAAGGAATTATGGTTACTTAATACCGAGAACGAAAGATAGGATAGTGCAGGATGGTAGATAACCAACAAGGAGGAATTAAAGCAGCTATTTCAACAAAGAAATTAATTATGGAATAGGACAACTTCTTTGCCTTTTTGGTCCCAGTAGGTATGGACACGACACACCCAACTAGTTGTTCTAACTGAAATCTTGGAGAATCTGGGAAGCCATCTTCTTTGTCCAAGCAGGAAAACAAAGACAACAGACTGCCCAGTCCATGCTTGGAAAGAAGGGTATCACATGCAAATTCCCTAGTTACTTATTTCCTTATCTGAAAAAAATAATATTATGTAGGTACCATCCATATTATTTATTGTTTTTCTTCTTCAATCCATTAATTGTGCCTTATATCCTCTATATAAACAGTAGTTTGCAATCCTCATTGGGATAAGAAAACTAATTGAGCCATTCTCATCCATAATGTTCTACTTGTCTTTCTTCTCTTTGGCTTTTTAATAGAGATCATTACATAGCCATGGTAGCTAAAGCTAATGTTCTCAAATTTGAGAGAAAAGGAAAGTAAAATTTATATCAAATAAATAATCCATGAAAACAAATTCCTGTTCATCATAATAATTATTAATTAGCCTCATCCCAACAACATTGATCCTCTTTAATGAATCCTTATATTCCCGGTTATTCTTATTGAGCACTATGCAAGATATCAACTCTATTTTGCATAAATTTGTGTGAAGGAAATAATATTAAAGGAATTTGGCAGCTTGCTTTGATAGTTGGCAACATTTTTGACATATAAATTATTCTCTAGACATATTACCAAGTGTTTCGCATGAGAAAATTATGCCTAAAGTATGTATAAAATAAGAGAGACTTCAACTATAGAGATATGCAACATCATTTTTTTTTTCACTTCAATCTAGCCAATTCAGATATCAACTGTTCTCTCCAACCAAAATAAACTCAATGGAAAAAATTAATGGCAAAATGATAGGAAACACTCGGATTTCCAAGTGTTTCACACCAAGAACCAAGTAGATCTAGGATGAAATCTGCTGTCCACACAAGAAAACAGCCAAAAACAGTGGATTCGGAGAGAAAACGAAGGAGAAAACGTAAGAGAAACAAAGCAAACACTTTTATTTAACGAGAAATGAAAAGCACTTGCAAGATACAACTTTCCTTCAATTCGAGAGGAAGGAAAAACTCTCCAAATCTCTAGCCGTAGCCTAGAGCCCAAGAACACAAACCCTAGATCTCAAAAATGATTCAAACTCAAGATAACCCTCTCTTCCCCCTATTCCTCCTAATTAAACATGAAAGGAGGATTACAATTTACCTAATTACCCTTCTCATTCAAAAATTCCCTCCCAAAACTCAAAATACAACAAGTGGGCCCCCCTAGGGGTTTCCGCCCAGCTCCTGGCTGGGTTTCTTCCGCCGGGAGTAAGCCCTGACCGGTCCAGGGTGGA
>NW_021319083.1:13826482-13844436 GCF_001605985.2 Dendrobium catenatum | reverse complement strand
TGACCGGTCCAGGCCGACCGCATGATTGGCCGCGTAACATTACCCCCTTTCCCCAAAGATCACCTTGTCCTCAAGGTGAAAATCAGAAACTGGGTTTCACCAACCTCGTTATGGGCTCCACGTTGGCCTCGTAGTCAGGAAGGTTCTCCACTGGATCAACACCTTCCTAGTATAAATCTTCTTTCTGGACGAAACAACCCTCACTCCAAGGGTTCCATGGTCACCTCTAGCTCCTCCGTGAGTGTCGGCGTAGCTCAGGACTGCATTTGTGATCTCCAATGACCCTTCTCAGCTGGGAGACATGAAAAAACTCGGTTCTGTAAGTCGCTATGCGAGGTTAATTCAGTCGGTAATGCACTGCCTCAAATCTTTTCTGTCACTTCATAGGCAAAGTACCTTGGAGCTAAGCTTCTCATTCCTCCTGTTGACCAACTGTTACTTCTCCGTGTAATGGACGTAGCTCAAAAAACACCCTATCACCTGCCTCAAATTGTATATCTTTTCTTATTGCCCATCGCTTGCTTTTTCATGATCTGTTGTGCTTCTCAGCAAGTGCCTCCTTTAATTCTTCCAACACCAGTCCCTCTCTCCCAAAATACTCCTCTACGAACGAACTGGAGTGCTTCTGCTCCAAAGGTACTCAGTTTGGGGGGAATCCCAACCGTACAACACTTTGAAGGGGTCATTTGTAAAGCGACGTAAACGACGTGTTGACCAGTACTCAGCCCAGATACCACTTACCATTAGCTTTGGTTCCAGGACACAAAGAACATCTGAGGTATGCTCCAAGCTCCTGTTGATACTTCCGTCTGCCATCCGTCTGCGGGTGTAGGCTGTACTTCTCTTGAAGTATTGTTCCTTGAATCTGAAATAGCTCCTTTCCAGAAGTATGAGGAAAAACCTGTCTCTATCTGAATACTATCGCCTCTGGCACCCCATGTGAATCTATCACTTCAACTGATAAAGGCTGTGCTAGATGTTGCTGCGTATGTTAGGATGTCGTAAGGGAATTGAAGTTGGCAACTTGCTCAGCCTGTCCACCACTACCCAGATCACAGTGAACCCCTCTGAGCGTGGCAAGCCCATCTATGAAATCCAAGAGATCTCCTCCCAAACTCTACCAGGCAAAAAGCAATGCCGGAATAAATCCTCTGTGAACATCGCTAATAACTATTTCCTTTGACAGGACCTCACATATGGCTACCCATCTCTTCCACATCTTATGCATCCCCTTGCCAGTATTAACCCCAAGCAGTCTCTTATGTCTTAGTATGCCTGAATGGCCCCCTATTGCACTCCCGTGAAACTCTGGATATTTGGTGTATCACTTCGGGCCCCAACAAAATCGCCCCCATAACAGCCAGTGTCCTCCCCTCCAAAGAGTGCTGGGGCGCTATCGTTCCTTCAGCAACTCAATTCTGATCTTCCCAAACTCTCATCTTCTGGCGCTCTCTTCTCTGATGGCCCTCCCAATCCAGCATCCAAGGCAACGGATAGATGCGACTGTCTGTAATTCCTCCATACATCTGGATAAGGCATCTTGCCGCCTTGTGCTCCACTCCTGCCTATACTTAATCTCAAGTCGGTACCCAATAACTTGGATAACCACCTCTGATGGCTCGTTCATCACCATTCGTGTTCTAAAAGAAAATTTCAGCTCCGCTAATCAGTCTGACAACGACAGTGTTTCCATAGGTCAAGGCCCCATTTCTGGCTGGCCAACACGATGGCCACAATTCCCTCTCATATACTGATTTCATCCTTGCCCGAGCAGTCAACACCTGGCTGAAATAAGCCGAGGCCTCCTTATTCTGCATAAGTACTGCCACCCAGTCCGTACCCGAGCATCGTCTCCACAATGAATGTCTGAGTAAAATCTGGCAAAGCTAGTACTTGCACTGTAGTCAATTGCCTTCTTCAGCTTCTCAAAGCAGATGTGGCTGCTTCTCCCCATAGGAAACCATCCTTCTTCAGCTGCCTCTCCTAAGTGGCCAGCTATGGTGCTATACCCCTTCACAAATCTTCTGTTAATAAGCCGGTCATATCCAGAAATCCCCTCAGCGCCTTCAGACTTTTCGGTAGTGGCCACTTAGCATCGCCTCATTTTGGATTGATCAGCGCCACTCCTTCTTTTGATACCACATGGCTCAATTACTCTTACACTGGCTTGAGCAAAGCAGCATTCTTCAAAGTTTGCCTTCAAATGATGCTCCTGCAACACCTCTAGCACCGTCTTAAATGTTTCCCATGTTCAACCTCTTCCTGCCTGTATATCAGTGATTTCGTTCAAAGAATACTAACACAAAACCGTCTGAATATAGGTTTGAAAAACCTTGGTCATAGGGGGCCTGGGAAAATAGCAGTGCATTGGTGCGGCCCCAAAGGCATCACCTGAAGAAATGCAGTTAATGCCTTCACGAGTTCAAAAGCCCTGTTTTGGAAACATTCTTCCTTCCTCGATTCGAATCTGGTGTAGCCCAATTTCAAAATCTATCTTGCTGAAGATCACGGTCCCACTTAATCATCCAAGAGCTCATCGATAAACGAGGTATAGAAAACTTATCAGCACGTCTCCTTATAGAGGGCTCTGATCTACAACAAAAACGCCAGTGCCATCTCTTTTTTTACCAAAAGACGGACTAGAAAAAAAGGCTTGCATGCTGGGGTCTGATGAATCTCAGCCTTTCCAGCATTTCTCCTAATCAACTGTTCAATTTCATCTTCTTGGAACTGGTAGCGTATAGGCGTACACTGATGGGGATACCCTTCCTAACCTATAGCATCTCACGCTCCCTCTGCGGGTAATCCCTGAGGTGGCTGAAAAAACCTTGGGAAACTGCTGGATCATGTGTCTGAACAGAGAGGGGTATATTTCTTTCCTCCCTCTTCCACCCCTTCCCCCCAAACTATCGCAACTCCACCGAAGTAGCCTCCTCCTCCTATGCGAATGGTCCGGATTAGGGCTTGAGAGAAACCACCAGCTTTTGTTCAAGCCCTGACCCCCGAATGTTTTCCTCTCTCCCCTATCACCATTCCATTCCTCAATGTTCCCCAGTTGATCTCGTCTCCCCTAGGGTACGCCAGCCATTTCATCCCTAGATGACTCAGTACTCCCCAATTCCCAAAGGAAGAAATCTTCCTTCACCTGCGATTTCCCTGAATCTTCAGCACCACCCCATCACAAAACGCTCCTACTCCATTTCCAAACCTTCCCCGTTGCCCATCATCACCCTAATAGCGCCTGTATCCCCATTCCATTCCCTAGTGGACTCCACTATCTGAGTGGAAATGAATTATGGGCCCACTGTCGATCAACACCAACCAAACCTCACGATCATCTATCTCTCTCTCACCCTCATTAGTGTGGATCGGAGTGGAATCCCACTACATAGTCAGGAAGACTTCTGCCAACATCCAAGTTTGCAATTCTCCTCTCCCTCCTCCCACCCGCCCCACCTTCCTCCTCGTCTTCCTCGTTATCACAAACAAGGAGGGACCTGACAGAAGTCGTCCTGCATCTATGCCAGCATGAATCTTCTCATCAACCAGCGGAAGCACACCCCCTTGGCCCTCTTTCTTGTCATTTCTCCTTTCTCTCGTCAACTTCTTGAACTGTCCCCCACTTCCCACCACCACCTGAATCTCTCCTGGGCACCTCCCTCTGGTTCCCGGGGCACCCCTTTTGAGGTAACACTAGCAGTATCATCTTGAGATCCCCCAGATAGTTGCCTCGAGTCTATCCCTTTTCCACTTCTTTTTCTTTGTCTTCACCAGTTTTGCCTTATATTCTCATTTGGCTCTTTTTTTTTTCCCCTAATATTCCGTGGCTTTCCTATCACTCTTGACCGCTGTTCTTTATCTCAGGTTTGAGCCCTTTCAGGATTATTTATTTCCCTCTTCAGGCTGATTCCGAGATATTGATCCAGACGGTTTCTTCTCCATATATCTCATAATCTTGTCTCGGTAGTTGTTCGTCCTGACTGTCCTCCTCCTGAGTCAGAGCAAAAAACTGTTCATAGATTTTTCTCCTTTCTTCCCCGTACCCTGGCTCGGAAACGCTTCTATTATATAATCATATCCTTGATACTTCTCGCAGGTTTCTGATAGGCCTCTCTTCTGTTCTTCCTATACTTATACCATGCCAGCCTTCCCCCCAGACACAACTTGCTGCCGTCATTTTTTCTCATCTTAACCGTGATCATCGAATTACGCTCCCTTTATAATACCAGCCCTGCCATCCACCCTCCCACAGATGGCATCTTCAACTTCCTCACCTTTCGATCTTCTTCCTACCCCGTGAAACTTCTCTCATATAAACCTCCCCATTTCCTCGAAGAGAGGTGCCCCATAGTGTCCACGATTTCCTCTCTCTTCTCGACTGTGGTAACCGAAATCTTCTTCATAATCTCCTTCTCCCCTTTTCAAAAATCAGCTATCCTCGCGCTGATATTCTTCTCTCCTTCTCCAGAAAATTTCTGCGTTATCTACCTTCATTATTATTCCACCCTCCTTGCTTCCATAATATCCATCACCTCGACGTCTGAAATTCAGCACTCCTTGACGCTTGTAAAATTCAGCACTCCGTATCGAATCATTTCCCCATGCTCATCCCTCTCTAGAGAGGGCCTAGATGTGTGGCATGTCGTCATCTTCTTCAAAATTCTCCACTTCCGGATTTCCTCCTCCCTCGGAGTTGGGGTTCGGATTTCCTCCTACGCCTTATGCCGTCAGTGTCTCCCTCACTTCCCGAATGTTTCTGGATGGGTTTTTCATTCTCCTAAATAATTTCTTCATCATTTCTCCATCGCCTTCAACACCTCCCTTCCAACCTGCTCATTGTTGTTAGAGATCTCTCAAGGATTTCCCTTTCAGATTCTGGTCTTCAGTTGATCCAACTCGCCTTCTTAAATACTTTCACCTTCTTCCCGCCATCTTTCTTTTTTTTTTCCGACTACGGTCTCCTGCCGACTACAGTTCTTCAGGCCTTTGTCGCCTACTATGGTCCTTCCGACCTCCATCAACAGACAACGGTCTTTCTGACTCCGGTCTCCTGCCGACCACGGTCCTTCAGGCCAAACAAACCTGTATATGTAACTCTTACCGTGTAATGCAATCTATATGATGTACATTTGCTACATCAATCCAAGGCCTTCTCCTAAGGAAGGGCCTCATTTGTAATCGACTACAAATACTAGTGGATTCATTCAAACCGGGCCAGGCCCCGTGGTTTTTCCCCCTTTTTCAGGGGTTTTCCACGTAAAAACTTTGGTGTCTCTTATGAACGCTACACCCTCTCACTTATCTGATTGTGTGCTGGATCTTCGTACAACGCTAAGACGTTAAACCATATATTTCTCTACCGCCGCAAATATTCCAGGACGCAACAATGATAATTCTATTATTACGGAGTTTAGATGCGGTACATAGGTTGTACAATAGAAAGAGTCATATATTGTAGTCCGAAACAAAAATTAAATCCAGATTCTGTATGTAATGATCTTTGCTTTGGCAGAAATTATTCTGTGCGGATACCAGACTATTCAGAGGCGAATCAAAGCGCGCTACGCCATCTGATACAGCAGTTACACAGCAAAGGGTTGACTTGGCGTGCTCTGATTCGCTCCGGATGGTGTTCGGTGTCTGTACAGAATAATTCATTATGTATTGGAAGTGGTCATATGCCGACAAACATCAAGAGATTTATTACGTGAGTTCAAATGCAGCTCTGTGCGTTCGGACTTAACAAAATTATGATATATAGTACATTAATTATATATTAATTGTTTATTGATTATGTAATTTTTAAATTCTATTTTTTCTTTGTATTGATTATGTATTAACTATATATCTTCATATCCTAATTTCTCACCTGTAATATACAGTCAATATACAATGTAAAATTTACAAATAAATTTTATGTGTCATGGTTTTATTAGAATCGGAATGTAAAGTCACATCCACATTAATAATTTATCGGCAAAGGGAGAAAGACGGATGAAGCTGCAGTGTAGTTTCCTAACTTGGCTTTCCATAACAACTAAAATAAATAAATAAGCGAGGAAGAAAATTCCAAAGAAGAGTTTCCAAGTTCTTATTGGAATTGGTTGATGTGATTTTTTAAATATTTTAATTTTAAAATATAAAATAATTAAAATAAAGGAGTAGTTTAATTGAATGCAAATTAAATGTATTTGATGTTTGATGCATTACAAAAAAACTATATTGATCAGGCACGTATCTAAAGGTATTTACTTGTTGGAAACTTTTAAGATTAAATTTGGATCATATGAATTTTGATTTTAACTAATTTATAGTCAAATTGAACCTCTCAAATAGACGAACTCAAGGACACCAAAATCGGTCCAATCTAAACCCAAATGACTCCAACTAAAAGGATTGAAGTATATTTGAAATGTTCAAAAACATTAATTGGATGACCAAATAATATCTAAACATGGCATGCTTATAGTAGACTTGAGCAGTTCGATGAGACGAATCCAATGAGCTCAAGATCACTTAATTCCAACATTATTAAAAGCACTTAAATATTTGAAAAATGTTTAGTGATCAAGTGAATCAATATTGACCATCCGATAAAGCACTCAGAATCTACCTTGATCTTCTCCCTACTTTAGGGGGGGTGGTTCCACTCACTAAAATCTATAAAAAGGCATACACTCTCTCTACATGATGGGATGTTTAGCTCAAGATTAGAGAGAGCTTTGAAGCTTCAAAAGCTCCACGCATGCACATTACCGATGAACATCCATCGACCAAAGTCGGACCACCACCCGACCTCCCACTGTTTTTTGAGCATTTGCCTAGCCACTGTCGGATTTCCACTTGGTCACCGATAACAGTTGGGCTTCTGCCTAACCATCGTCGGACGACTACCCGGATGCCGAACGCTGTCGGACATTCACCTGACACCCATCCGTCGGCCGCTACTGGACTTCTTCCCGACCATCATCAAACCGCCACTCGGACATTGACTGCCGCTGAACTTCTTCCTGATCGTCGTCGAACCACAGTCGGATCACCGCTTGGCCGTCGACCATAGCAGAACCTGCGCCTGTCCATCGAACTCAGCAAAAATTCAGTTGAACCAACGCCCAATAGGCAACCGCTATTGGACTTCAGCCCGACTCGTCAAACTTCTATCTTGACTGCTGTTAGATTTTTGCCAAACTCTCCAAACCATTGTAATTCCACCTCCTCCAACTCAAAGGATGGGTCAACATTTATAATTCACTCAATTTTAGTGGAATCTTTTCATTTGGGTGAGGCCCCTTGATTTTTCTCTATTTGGATTTTCCATGTAAAAAAGTTTTTTGTGTTTCTTCCATTTCTCTCTTCATTTACCTATTTGTATGCCGGATATTCGTGCATCACCAGGACGAAAAATTCACTCACTCTATAGTCGTGCATATGCTAGCCAAAAATATATATAATACTAATGAGGATATATTCCATCCTTTTTATAAAGAATATAAATTTGAAGTCATATAATTATTTGATATTATGATTATACCTCAAATTTTTTATGTGATTCAGACAGAAAAATTTAGAGGTTGTTCTCATCAAATTTTGATGATAATGTATTTTAAAAATTTTAAAGATAAAGTAATCTAATTATAATATATAAATAAGTAATTAATTTTTATATTACACTTATCTAAATCTAAATGAATTTTTAAAGGGGGAAATTTGATGTTTTATGGCTTATAAAAATCATAATTGACTAGAAAATATCTTTGTTGGTTCATTAGTTTCAGAAACATAATATATAAATATAATTAAGGCTTCATATGGTACAGCTTTTTTATTGTTTTGTAAAGCGGCTTCATAGTATAAAATTTTCAAATTCAAAAAATTTTTATACAAGAAAACTATTTTATAAAGCAATAAGAATGTTGTCCCAAACTAAACTTAAGATTTTATAGGATAACTTTATTATTACTTTCTAAATCAACTTTTTAGTACAAAAATTTAAAATAATAAAAAAACTATTACAAATAAAATCTAAGATGAAATTTAGAAGAAGAGAGCACTTGCTCGTGAATCCATCTTTATAGTATAGTTGATACGTCCTCAAAAAATTATCTTGTTCGAGCACGAATCTCGATGCAAAATCAAGTTGAAAACTTCAAAAATTAATTCAGAGACCATCTCAACTCTAATTTCAGCAAACTTATACTCAAACTGAGCGTCTCGGAAATATGAACCCAACAAAGCCAAATTTAGCTCAATCCGTGCCCAAATGAGTCCAAATCAAGGACCTGAAGCGTTGTTGGAAGGTTCAAACCACAATTGGATTACCAAACGGTTTCCAAACATAACGAGCATATACTTGAATCGAGCGGCTCGACGAAACGAATCCAACAAGCCTAAGATCACCAAATTTCGACATCATTAAGGTCTTCAAATTTCTAACGAACGGTACATGATCAAGGGATTCAAGATCGGCCGTCCATCCAACCACTCCTAACTATCCTCCACCTATTTACGGGCCATGCCATTCCCAAAATCTATAAATAGAGCCCCCTCTCCTCTTGAAAAAGAACCCTAAGCCTAAGGAAAAAAGATAGAGATCGTAGATCTCTCTTGCTTCCTTACCTCCTCGACCACCACCGGAGTTTCGCCGGACCACCACTTGAGGCCCTCACCTCCGCCGGACCACCACCTGATGTCGTTGCTCCACCGGACCACCACCTAAGGCCCTCACCTCCGCCGGACCACCGCCTGACGCCATTGGTCCACCGAACCACCACTTGAGGCCCTCACCTCCGCCGGACCACCGCCTGACGCCGTTGCTCCGTCGAACCACCACTTGAGGCTCTCACCACCGCCTGACGTCGTTGCTCTGCCGGACCACCATCTAAGGCCCTCACCTCCACCAGACCACCGCCTGACGTCGTTGCTCCTCCGGACCACCACCTAAGGCCCTCACCTCCGCTGGACCACCGCTTGACGTCGTTTCTCCGCCAGACCACCACCTAAGGTCCTCACCTCCGCCGGACCACCGCCTGATGCCATTGCTCCGTCGGACCACCACTTGAGGCCCTCACCTCTGTCGGATCACCGCCTGACGCTGTTTCTCCGCCGAACCACCATCTGAGGCCCTCACCTCCGCCGGACCACTGCCTAACGCCGTTGCTCCGTCGGACCACCACTTAAGGCCCTCACCTCCGCCGGACCACCGTCTGGCGCCGTTGCTCCACCGGACTACCACTTAAAGCCCTGTGCTCCACCAGGCCACCACATGAAGCCCAGAATTCCACTATACTACAACCTGACGCCCAGACTTCTTTCAGGCCACCACTTGATGCCGAGAGTTCTCCTGAAGTATCGCTCTCCTATAACAGTCTTTCAGACCCTGGTCTCTTGCTGACTACGGTCCTCCAGATCTCCGTCGCCTACTACGGTCACTCCGACCTCCATCACCATACAACGGTCTTTCAAACCCTGATATCCTGCCAACAATGGTCTTTCAGACCCTGGTCTCCTACCGACTACGGTCTTCCCAACCTCTGTCGCCTACTAAGGTCACTCCGACCTCCATCACCATACAACGGTCTTTCAGATCCCGGTATCTTGCCAACAATGGTCTTTCAGACTCTGGTCTCCTACAGACTACGGTCCTCCCAACCTCCATCGCCTACTACGGTCACTCTGACCTCCATCACCAGACAACGGTCTTTTTGACCCCGGTCTCCTACTGATTACGGTCCTTTTGACCTCCATCACCTACTATGGTCCATCTGACCTCAATAATTAGACAACTGTCTTTTTGACCCCGATCTCCTGCCGACTACAATCATTATGACCTCCATCACCTATTATGGTCCTCCCGACCTCCATCAACAGACAACGATCTTTCTGACCCCGATCTTCTGCTGACTACGGTCCTTCTGACCTCTGTCTCTTGCCGACAATGATCCTTCCAACCAAACAAACATGTTTATGTTGATTTTTGTAATTACCACAATGTAATGCGTTCTATATAACATACATTTGTAACATCAAGCTAAGTCCATCTCCCTAAGATAGGCTTCATTTGTAATCGACTATAAATACTAGTGGATTCATTCAAACTGGGCTAGGCCCTGTGGTTTTTCCCCCTTTTTAAGGGGTTTTCCACGTAAAAATCCTGGTGTCTTATGAATGCTACACTTTCTCACTTATCTGATTGTGTGCTAGATCTTCGTACAATGCTAAGACGTTAAACTATATATTTCTCTACCACCGCGAATACTCCAGGACACAACAATAGTATATCTCTTCAACAAATTCGAAGATTAGAAGATCGATTTACCATAAAACTTCATAGCAATAATCTCTACTTTTGAACTACCATTTATTCAAGATTAGTAACAAACTTCTGATTACATAGGTTTCATCGTAAGTAAATTATTGAAAAAAGGGAGTTTTACATACATACTATTTTATTTTATGCTACTTACATATCTAACACCCAAAATATTAATATTACATGACTACCACCCATAGAACAAATTTAGGTGCAAGCAATGAAATATTAAAGTTTATAGGATGGTATGAATGATAGAAAATGAATTATAGAAGTGATATATTTGATATTAAAGTTGTATATGAATGGTAGGCATGTAATATTAATGTTTTGTGTGTTAAATATGTAAATAGTATGAAATAAAGTGGTATGTATGTAAATTTTCCAAAAAAAATAAAAAAATGGATATTAAAAGAGAACTCTAATATAAAAAGCAAATGATATATGAAGTCTTAATACGAATTTTAAATTTTATTTAAACTCAAAAATCTAAATTTGAAATCTCATTAAACATAATGTTACTTGTTATAATCTTATTCTAATTATATTTGTAACATCTTTAAAAAATTATTTAAATTATGCTTACATTTATTCAATTTATATTCTAATCATATTAAAATTTTATTTAAATCTTATTTAAAATCTTATTCCAATTATAGTCATAAATGCTTATAAAATAAATTTTTTTAATAATTATATATTTCATATAACAAATACCCACCACCAAAAATAGTTCATAAATCTCAAACAAAATAACAATTTCCTCCTTGATACGCTTACTCTACATTAGTTCTTTTCTTGGCCTTTTCATGCCTCCTATCTCAATCTTCGCCTCACAAGAAGCAACGTTGCCTTAAGCGTACATGAAAAAGGAGGGTATATATAGAACTAACAATGCTTCATTGACGTATTAATAAAATTATATTTTAGAAGTCTCAGATCTTCTTCAGCTCATTGATTTTTTTATAGGAAAAGCAGCGAGAGTGAGACGGAGAGAGAGAGAGATAGATCAGTGAGAGAGATGGGTCTCCTCTCGTGTAGAGTGGAGAGATCGGAGATAAAGGCGGGAGATCACATCTACAGTTGGAGAGCTCTGTACACTTACTCCCTTCACGGTTCGTTTCTCATCTTTGATCTCCTTCGTTCTCGGAGTTTTCCAATTGTTTCTCTGGAATTTCTCTTCTTTTCCTTTTTCTTTTGTGTTTTGTTGTTGACATTGGGTTACCTTATCTGGCTTGAGGAAATGTCGGGTAGGGATGGGCCATTTGGCTGAATTACCCAATCTGGCGGACTGGATTAGGTTTAGTATTAACTAGAAAAGAGAATTTGATCTGTGAAATGTTAGTCCTTCAAGGTTCTAAACACTGTAAAATGAATAATTGCTTTGTTTTTATCATGCTATTCGTTTGTGTGAAATGTAAATCTGTAGTATGTTGAGCGTAGTTTCTCAATTGAATGCTGAATGCTGCTAGCCGTGGCAATTTGATTTGGATGCATTTGGTGAATTTCTTTTGAGGTTGTTGCTTGCTTAACGTTTGAAGGATTGCCTTGTTCCTAAGAAAGCTCGTTTCTTTTCTTCATTTGATGGTAATACCATTGTGTTATGTAAAGCTCATGCACATGTGAAAGAGCATCCTTTATGCCATTCATTTGGGGACAAAAGAAGGAAGATGTGCATTTCTATTGCTTTCTCTTTTGGAACTTTTTCTAATGATTTATTCCTTCTCGAAATATGATCCTTCAATTTTGTCAGATCAACTGTTTTTTTTTTTTCTTCCTTTGCTTTAGATATACTGCTAGCCATGGCAATTTTGGGTGCTACGTTGCTCTCTTTGTTGATGGTTGTTTGGGTTCTGGATCGGTCAGCTGGTTCAAATGTTGGTGATTGTTTATGTATCTGCTATGTTGGTTATTATTGGCGCCTCAGTTCTTATGTTCTCAGATGGGCCTTGGAGCTCTCTTTTGGATCTTTTGATTTGGTTGCTATTCCCAGTCACTATTGCTTGTGCCTATTCATTCAGTTGCTCTCCCTCTGCAGTTCAATCGCATTCATCTATTTCCAAGCTTCATTCTTTTTTGTTGGTTTGTCGTTTGGCCTTGTTTGGTATTACTTTATCCTTTTTATGTAACTAGGAAGGGATATTAAACTCCTTTGGATTTAGCTTTTTGAGCATTTAATGAGTTTTCGATCCCTTTTGAAGGACTTTGTAACTTTTTTTCTATATTAATGCGTAAGCCATTTGTGGTAATCAAAATAATAATAATAATAATAATTTTGACTTGAATTTGAAAAGGAAATAAGTTTGAATAAGATTTAAAATTCAATGAATGCTTATGCTTTGCTTGAAAATAAATGAATGAATTTAATCAATATTCTACTCAAGTTAATTTAATTTATTTATAACCCTAAACATTAATCAATAATAAAATGAAAAAATTACCCTAAACATTAATTCATTGGGCTAAAAAAAAATTCAATAATTGTTTCATTTCAAGAAATCAACAAGAAATAAAAAAAAATCTACTTAGAGTTCATTTTTATATGATCAAAATCGGAAATCTAGCGACATATAATGGAATATTAAAGAAGAATATATTTATATATATAAAGGGACCACATAGTGATACCTAAATAAAATTAAGTATATCAATCAAGTGATACAAACTGGTTCATGCTGAAATATTATGCATTCTTCACATTTCATATATATCAAACAAATAAGATAAGATAAGAAGAAAGAAATTTGCTTTTGTGTTTTGAAATTTTCATTAAAGTAGTTGGACCTAGCTATTATCAGTAAACAAATTGGATATGAGGAATGTGAGCAATCTTGTGCCGATCGAAGCCTCCATCCTCTCGATAGAGCTCCTTTAACTCTGGATGACATCCCCAAATATATAGATATTCTAAAGAGGAAGGAAGGTTCGGTAATTCCCGAAGCATAGGAACGTCATAACCAATATATAGTTTCTTAAGTGAAAACAAGCTTTCCAAGGAGGAAGGGAGAGACTGCAAGGATTTGAGATCTGAAAATCTCAGCTCAGAAAGAGAAGACCTAACTTTCAGAAACCATTGCTCCGCCTCATTTGTAAATGAAACCAGCTCATCATTATTCTCAATAATCAGCTTTTTTAAGGAGGCGATACTTCTCAATGGCTCCATTAGCAACACCGATGGATCACTTATTTCAAGAACGCTGAGCATGAGATGGCAATTATTAGTGGTCTCCACTTGTCGATATCTTCCGAGAGAGATCAGATTGGGGCAATATCTAATTTCCAAGTATCTTAGTGCTGCAAGTCTTGCTATTTCATCAGCCAGAGGAAGAGATGTAATGTTTGGACAGTGAAAGACCTCTAATGTTTCAAGAGGAATAGGATTTGAATTGCTACAAAAATTCAAAGTCGTCCACCCAGTGCTTTCTATCCGCAAGCTCTTGAGCACAGAAGGCAAAGAGGGCAACTCTTTCAACTTCGGGCAGTCAAATAGCTCCAGTTCAATTAAGCAAGGAAACAAACATCCATCTTCAGCTGGTACTCCTGCCTCAAACCAATCCTCTAATGCTTTTAAGTAGCTAATATGTAACACTTCTAGCGTTGGAAAGGCATGGCATTTATCATTCCCATTAAATTTACTTTCGAGCCATTTTACCTTCGGCATGTTAGAAAGTGTCAGTGACTTGAGGAAGGGAAGTTGCCCAAAAGGTGGAAGAGTTTCACACTCCAAGCAATCTGTAAATTCGATTTTCTCAATTTTCTCTATATTGGAGAGCAGATTAACATTGTTCATCCATATTGCAGACCTTGCACCCATGTATCTCTTTATGCTCAGATTCCTTAGACATTTTGGTGGCTGAAGGTTGTTGAGCACGTTCTCATCTAAATCGATGTTCCTCGAATCAGTGTTACTCCAACATAAGGTTAAATCTGTGAGCCTCCACTTGGCAGATAATTTGGCACTACTAGCCTCCTCGGCATCCTTAACATTTTCAAGGCAATTGATTCCTAATTTGCAAAGATCATTCATATTCTCCAGCTCTCCAATTCTATAACCACTCGTATCTCTAAGATCAAACATATACATTTCTTGAAGAGACTTTAGCTTCCCAATCCCACATATCAATGAAATATAATTCACGGGCAATCCCATGTAACGCAAGTTTAAAAGGTTACTAATGTCACTTAGTAAAAAATCATCACCTACAGTATGTCCATAATGGATTAGGTATTGCAAGTGATAGAGATTACTTAGAGATCTTGGCAGCATGGTCAAATCATAACAATCAATCTTCAAGTATCGAAGATGTATCAAATTTCCAATCTCTTCAGGTATTATTTTCAAGTCTTCTAGAGAACATATGTATAATAAGCGTAGGCTTCTCGATACTTTGAATATTTCAATAAGTGCATTGCAAAGATCCTGATTAGAAGCTTCATAGAACAAGAAAAGAGAATGCAAATATTTAAACTGCCCAATCTTTTTTATGATGTCTGGATTTATATTTTGAACAGACAAGTGTCGAAGAGTCTTAGGAATTATAGAAGACAACTTTGCACCATCCTCAACTCTTAAACATTCATGTATGGAAACTAATTGTGCCAATTCATGTATTAAATCATGCATCTTGTAATATTGTCTAAAATGGCGTTCAAACTTATCAAAGAAAGATTTTTTAACCAAAACATCAAAATACATTCCTCCAATATCCTCCATAGTCCATTCTTGATCATGAGGTTGCTGAATGAAACCCAATGAAATCCACATTCGGACTAAATCATCTTTATCAAACCTATAATCTTGTCGAAATATAGAACAAAGAGCGAAACAATTTTGTAGATATTTTGGGAGGAACGTATAGCTCAATCTTAAAATGAGAAAGATGTCATTTTGACCCAATTTTGAACTTACAAAATCACTATTTAAAACTTTTGTCCAATGTCTTTCATCCAAGCTAGAATTCAAAACACCACCGATGACCTTTGCAGCCAATGGAGATCCTGAAAGTTTTTTAACTATTTCTCCAGCAATGGATCTTAATCTTTGATAATCGTTAGGATTCTCTACATCAGCAAATGCATGAGAGTTGAGGAGCTGCAAACACTGATATTCCTGCAAGCCCTCTAATCTAAATATTTTAGTATTCTTTTTAATGACCTTTGCAATCATCATTGCAACTGAATCCATTCGAGTTGTTACCAAAATTCTACTACCAATTTTCCCATAAGCCAGAGGGGCGAGCACCTTCTCCCATTTGCTGATATCCTGCTTCTCCTCCTCCCAAATGTCATCCAAAATAAGTAAGAACTTTTTGGACATAATCTCAGTCCGAAGATTATTTTGAAGTGTATCAAGTGTCTCCAAATGAATCCTCTCGTTTTTAAGAGATTCCAACATATCCGCAATGACTTTTTTCACATCAAAGTTGTTGGAAACGCAAACCCACATTTTCTGATCAAATTCCTTTGTCATTTCATCTTCATAGACATGTTGCAAGAGAGTTGTCTTCCCCATACCACCATGGCCCACTATAGATAGAAGAGAAATGTTTCTGTACAAATCAGTTCCATTAACAAGAGCTTGATGTTCCTCATTTGATAGCTTCCTCAACCACTGCATAACAAAGTCCTTCTGCTCGTCTCGCCCGATGAGATCATTTGTAGGCAAGGATCCCGTTTCACGCTCAAGCTGCTGCTCCTGATGCTCCTGCTTTAACTCTCTTACAAGATAAAGGAAAGTATCAACAGTAGTTGAAACTCTATCAAGTTTCTGCACAACCGCCTTCAGTTTCTTCAAGTTGGGATCAATTTTGAGAGCACGTTTGGCAATTTTGACAAGTCTTTTATTTATGGATTTCATGATGGAACGCACCTTTCTCTGCTTCTTGTCTTTGGTCAGCTGTTTTTCAAGCTTCATGTACTCGAGATCATCCAACACATCATCCGCCTCATCGATAGCATCTCGTAGCTGCCATAGCCATTCGTTGAGAGCCGGATTTCGGTCTCTGATCTGCTCTTGGCTGGAAGCAAAGTTCACCACAGCTTGGATCTTGGGGTGGTTCTCTCGCAGCCTTTCGAGCTCCTCCTTCATGCCTGTCTGCCATCTGACTTGATCTCCCAGGTACTGAAAGCCAGTGTTGATGAGCTTCTCTATGATTGGAGCACCAAACCATTCTGCCATGGCGCCGGACAAGGAAGATCAGAACAATTCAACAAGGGGAGAGGAGAGAGAAAAGAAGAAAGTTGAGGGAGGTGGGGAGAAAGCAAGAAAACCCTCGCACTAATTGAGGGTAGCTTTGAAAGTTTGCTGATTGATGACAATTAATGATGCTTGTGGACTGTAATTAAATCATTTCACATTGTAATTAATTTTTTTTTCCCCCAAAAAAAAAATTAATTTTTTTTAAGTATCAATTCATATTTGACTTTAGTGACACTGATGAAGACTCTATAAGCTAATATATGATTATAAATCTTGATTAGCCCCAATTAAATCTTACTACAATTAAAAATAAAAATTTGCGACAATATGATCATTTTTATAATTTTTATTATTTAAAATTTTAAAAATGATCAAAAACTAAAAAACTAATTTATAATTATCATTGATTAATTTCAAATTAATTCTGAGTCTTGAGGACATATGACAACTTTACAACAAAAGATCTGAAAGAATTTTATAATATTAATGATAAGATATTCTCTTTTATTTTAAACATTGAGTAATAATAATTCTAAAATAACAAATTTATACAAGCACAATAGAGATAATCGTACAGATCAAAAAAAAAAATTTACTTTAATTTCTCCCTCAAGTTTAAGGACACCGAAATGTACTCAGTCTAATCTAAGCTCACTCCATTAACAACTAAATAATCATTTTATATTTTAGTTATTTAAATAAATTAAAAAGCACTAACATATTGACAAAAATAAACAAACAAGGCTTCATTGGAGACATCTTTCTTACTACTTTTTAAAGCCACTTTTTAGTACAAATATTTTTATTCAAAAAATTTTTATACTAAAATATTATTTTAGAAAGCATTACAAATATTATCCCAAAATAAAGCTTAAATCTTTATGCATTGACTATTACTTAATTCTCCAAGTCTTTAGTAAAGCTTTAACAAAAAAAAAAAAAAAAAGAATTTGAAATTTGAGAAACACCAAATAACAACAGCATCAAACCTTTGTTCCACTGCGTGGGGTTGGCTATATGTGTTCTTTTTCTCTGTTGTGTCATGATAAAAGTAAAATTTTCATTTCAATCTAATAAAGAAAGATCATTTCTAATATTTTCTAACCAATACCTTTTAGGTCTACCTCTACCTTAACATAGATTTAATCTAATACATACTTTCCTTAAAGGCCGTTGTTTTATGTGTCCAAACCATCTAAGGCGACTCTCTCTAATCTTATCTTCCACTGGAGCTACTCCAACCTTTTTACGTATATGCTTATTTTGTATCTTATCTCTAAGGGTAAAGTCACTCATCCACCTGAGCATCCTCATCTCCGCATCACTTAACTTAGTATTATGCTTCTATTTTAATGGACAACATTCGGCACCATAAAGCATTGCAGGTCTCATGTAAAACCCCCTCCAAAGCTGATTTTTTTTAGTGCAGTTAGTCCGTACGAACTG
>NW_021319083.1:13798700-13825824 GCF_001605985.2 Dendrobium catenatum | reverse complement strand
CTACAACAGCACTATGGATTATCGACTTGAAAAACATCTTAATAGCCAGTGATTGTACTTGTTCAGTAAGACTACTGTACTGAATTGCATGTGTACCATATTGACCTATTTATCGCATTATGGATTCATGGATTTATTGATATCGACGGATTTGTATTGAAAGTTATTTATTGACGGATTTACGGATTTATTGTTACTGTATGATTTCATTGATATTCGCATTATGTCACTGAGCATTGATAATGATACTGATATGGATATGGATATTGTATTGATTCATTGATGCTCTGGATATAGATACTATTGATTTATTGATACTGATTCATTGATATTATCGCTTCTGATACGTCACATTGAACTGCTGCATGTGATTCATTGATCAATACGGAATAAGTTTTACTGTATTGATTTGATTTCAATCGTTCTTATGATGTATTGGTTTGATTGTTTTATATGATTTCTTACCGATTGATAATATTGACCAAAGATGATTGATTCGATATTGATTTAATTGATTTAAATGATATCGAGACGATGATTTTCCTCTATCGATTTGATCAAGATTTCATTGGATCCTTACGAGATTTATCGTATGTACTGATTTATTGAGCTTTACGGATTTCTTCCTGCTGTTTAACGATTCTTCTACTGCTGACTACGGATTTTATTGATTGTGCATTGACTACTGATTTTTGTATCAGCATAGATTCACTGATCATGTGCAATTGACTGTTATGGATTTGATTGACTAACATGCATATTGTTTCAGTACCGTGCTTTGATTTCAGTTATAGGTATTAGGTGACTTGCTGGGCTTTTTGAAGCTCATTATATGTGGTTAACAATTTCAGGTCCGAGCAAGGGAGCATGAATGGAGATTGATCAAGACAGTCGACGAATCCTTTCACTATGGATGCCTGGAGCGTTACATCTCACCACCATCTTATAGAATTTTTCCTTAAGTTTGAGGGGGGCTTTTCTATCACACAACAAGCCCAATGCATTCCTCCTCTTCAACCATCCTGCTTAAATTATGCTGATAATATCCCTATTTATGTCACCATCACTCTGAACAATAGATCCAAGATATCTAAAATGAGTACTCTTATGAATTACTTGATCGCCCAAAGTCATAATCCCCTCACAATGCCTATTACTACTAAAATTATACTTCATATACTCAAATTTATATATACTCTAGCAAAAACTTTTAGATTCTAAGGCTGATCTCCTTAATTCAAGTTTACCTTCAACTTCCTCTCTAATTTTATCAACAAGAAGAATATCATTAGCAAAAAGCAACCTAGGTACATTCTCTTGCAAATGTCTAGTGAGAACATCCATGACTAAAGCAAAAAGATATGGGCTTAAGGCTGATCCATGATGTAATCCAACATGAACTTTACAACAAAAGAGTTGCTTGTGAATGCCTCTATATATTATTGTATTTTTCTTCAATAAACTCAGAGTTTAGAGGATCAATTTACCATTAAACTTTACAACAAAAACCTCTACTTTTGAACCACCATTTATTCAAGATTAGTAACAAACTTCTGATTATATAGATTTTCATAGTTTCATCGTAAATAAATTATTGAAAAAAATAATGGATATTAAAAGAGAACTCCAATATAAAAAGCGAATGATATATGAAATCTTAATACGAGTTTTAAACTTTATTTAAACTCAAAATCCTAAATTTGAAATCTCATTAAACGTCATGTTACTTGTTATAATCATATTCCAATTATATTTGTATCATCTTCAAAATTTATTTAAATTATGATCAAATTTATTCAATTTATATTGGAATCATATTAAAATTTTATTTAAATATTATTCAAAATCTTATTCGACTTATATATATAAATACTTATAATAAAAATAAAATTTTTTAATAATAATATATTTCATATAACAAATACACACCACCAAAAATAGTTCATAAATCTCTAACAAAATTACAATTTCCTCCTTGATACGCTTACTCTACATTAGTTCTTTTCTTGGCCTTTTCATGCCTCCTATCTCAATCTCCGCCTCACAAGAAGCAACGTTGCCTTAAGCGTACATGAAAAAGGAGGGTATATATAGAACTAACAATGTTTGAGTGACGTATTAATAAAATTATATTTTAGAAGTCTCAGATCTTCAACTCTTCGATTTTTTATAGGGAAGAATACAGAGAGAGAGAGAGAGAGAGAGAGAGAGGTCAGTGAGAGAGATGGGTCTCCTCTCGTGCAGAGTGGAGAGATCGGAGATAAAGGCAGGAGATCACATCTACAGTTGGAGAGCTCTGTACACTTACTCCCATCACGGTTCGTTTCTCCACTTTGATCTCCTTCGTTCTCGGAGTTTTCCGATTGTTTCTCTGGAATTTCTCTTCTTTTCCTTTTTCTTTTGTGTTTTGTTGTTGACATTGGTTTACTTTATCTGGTTTGAGGAAATGTCGGGTAGGGATGGGCCATTTGACTGAATTCCCCAATCTGGCGGACGAATTAGGTTTGGTATTAACTAGAAAAAGAGAATTTGATCTGTGAAATGTTAGTCCTTCAAGGATCTAAACACTGTAAAATGAACAATTGCTTTGTTTTAATCATGCTATTCGTTTGTGTGAAATGTAAATATGTAGTATGTTGAGCGTAGTTTCTCAATTGAATGCTGAATGCTGCTAGCCATGGCAATTTGATTTCAATGCATTTGGTGAATTGAGTTTGTGGCTTGCTTAACGTTTGAAGAATTGCCTTGTTCTTAAGAAAGCTCGTTTCTTTTCTTCATTTGATGGCAATACCATTGTGTTATGTAAAGCTCATGCACATGTGAGAGAGCATACTTTATTCCGTTCATTTGGGGACAAAAGAAGGAAGATGTGCATTTCTATTGCTTTCCCTTTTGGACCTTTTTCTGATGATGTGTTCCTCTCGAAATATGCTCCTTCAATTTTGTCTGATCAATTGCTCTTTTTTTTTTTCTTGTTTTGCTTAGATCTACTGATCTATAATGCCTGTGCTAAACTAACTTACGGCTCTGTTAAACTGAATTAGGACCTGTATATTGAACCTTTTTTTTTTCAGAGGTTGGTTGATTTTTGAATACCCATTTTAATTAGAGAACTTAGAACAATTTTCCAATTAACTAATCCATATCTACATTATGAAGGCACAACGGGTAGATGCAAGTGTATGAGTTATTCTTAAATGCAATTTATCAAAATTTTGTATTGTTTCTTAAAACAAATAAATCATATAAAGATGTGGTTGGCTATGAGATTGCTAATCATATACTATATCGATGGCATATGGCTTGATGGAAAGTTTGAAGCCAAAAAATAGAGGCAAGAAGCAAAAAAAAAAATTTTTTGTTATATGGATGTTGGATTTCTGCAATGCTTCCACTTCTGCCCATCCTTATTTCACCACACCATCTTGTTTTCCTTATTTTCGACCTCTACTCATGTAGACTGGTGTGGTGAGACGACCACACATCTTCATAGATTAGATACTAGTGGCGAAGTACGTGTGCGCATGATCCTATCCCGCATTAATGGTGACAACATGTGCTTTTGTGAAAAACCAATGATGAAGATGTTGTAGACCTCTCCCTTCAAAAGCATGTCGCGCAATGGCAGAGAATGGGATGAAGCACATGGCATATGAAGAATTTCATCAGCAGCAACTAAAGTTTTGGCTACGATGCATGGACACTACACGGACACAATACAACACGGATACATGACACGTAAATTATTAAAAATATAGGAAATAAATACAGGTTGGACACGGTATTAGAATTTTTATATCTTAAAATAAACATATATATATTTTGTAAAATAATTAAGAAATTATAAATCATTTAACTAGGATTTGTACTTAAAATGATTAATAATAGGATGTTGAGAGTCGGGCGTCAATATCACGTTTCAAGCATCGAGAGGAGAAACGACAATGTTATCAAGAGTCAGACATCGAGCGTCGATGTTGAGACAATGTTGGCCATCTATATCGAGATGATGTTGAACAAAGATGAGATTTCGAGATGACGTAGGGGCTTGATTGTGGAGATAATAATTGCTATCATTAAACTTTAATTTTCATATGGTTTTGAAACATTGATGTTGCGACAGCATCGAAGATCGATGTTGCAATTGCGTCAGGTGTTGTTGTGAAACCATAGCTACAATCTACCATAGAGAAATGAAAATGGTATGTTTGAGGAATGAGGTACTGAGTGCGGGCAATTGATTTGGGGTTGTTAAGAGAAAAAAAATAGTTTTTTATTTTTTAATAAATAAAAAATTCAAAATATAAGATATTATATTAAAAAAAATTATAAAACATTTAACACACGCGTGTTCAATTTATTTTTATTTATTTTTTAATCGGACACATCTTCGGTGTATCCGATAGGTATCAGAGCCGTATCGGACGCTTGTCGTGTCCGATAGGTGTCGGACACTGCATACCTCATTGAGGAGAAGTATCAGTGCATCATAGCTTTTGGATATCTCAAGGAGGAGGAATCCTACACCACATGGATGTAGTGGTGAGCAGGGCTGGAAAGTAGATGCTTGTTTTTGTGCCTCAGGTTTTGTTATTATAATGATAAAAATTTTAGAAAGTTTTCAGATTAATTTACTTTGGTGTTTAAGAAAATTATTCTTCTTCTGTAGTGTCCTAACATAGTCGTATTGTCATTATAAAACCCTAATTCAATCTTTATTATTTTATTGCTGTGCTTGATAAATTATGGCAGTTGGTGTACATGAATGAATGGGTTTAGTGGGTATTCTGGTGAACTAGATAAATTATGTCTGTTGGTGTATGAGGACCTATGAGAAGTTGAGATTTGAGAACGCTAAATGAAGGGGTTCAATGGTGTTCATTATTGATGTAAATAATGCATTTGAATATTTTCTCTGATTAACACAAACAAATGTAATATTTTGCATGGTAATAAGCACTGAATTTAAATACTTAAGTAGTTCTTTACTATTGCTGCATTTTTTAGGCAAGAATCTTAGCTTATCCAAACCTTGAAATATTATATTAGGATTTACTTCTTTCGTAATTTAATAATATTTATAGTTTAACTATGCATGACATATTACTAAATATTTTTCCTCCCATCCTTCTCTTTTATATGCTTGATAGGAATTTTTAATCTTCTACATCTTTCTAAAATTCGTGATAAAATTTAATGCACTCTTCCTTTACATAATTTATTTGAGTTCTTTCTTAAACAAATATATAGTCTTAATAATCATCCAATTTATATTTTCCGTCCGTTGCACACAGCTATATATAGACCTGTCAATTTCGGGTTACGGGTCGAACCCGACCTGACCCGTAACTGACCCGGATTTATTCGGGTTCGGGTCAACCCGACCCGGATTTAACCCCCCTTTCTAAATGAAATTAGAGTAGTATTGGATCCGCCCGCCCCTGAAGGGAACTTTATGCTCAAGCTCTGTTAGGTTCTTAGTAGTAGTCGGCACACCTCTGTTTATTCTTTCCACAAATGATGAAACTTCTTGTATTTTTTAACTTGGAAGTTTGTACCTGCTTTACATTATTGAAGCAAGTATTTTACCAAAAAGAAAGAATCAAAAACAAATGTTTGTTCATCAATGGAATTTTTTTTTTTTTTTGGTATTGTTCATGCTTTATTTATCTTTGTAGTATAGAAAATCCTATTGAGCTGTAAAAGGACTCTGTTGAGGTACTACTTGTTATAGCCTTTTCTTTTTATCACTCACGATATCTTTTGATAACAAATCTTTCGGATGTAGTAGACTAGCATGTGGATCTATAATATGCAGCAGACACGGCTAACTTTCTGCATGTGAAGTGCCTTGGGAGTTTCTACCTATCTTCTATTTTTCCTGAGATTCCCATTCATGTTACAAAAAGTAAGAATATTCTAATCCTGATTGATGGTGACCTTGAAAGTTTGCTCGTAGCGGGGAATAGTAGATCATTATAAATGTCATCTCATCACCAAAATTAACTTTGAAACCGGTATAGCTAATTTCTAATCTATTTATTCATTTGGTTCATTACTTGATTCATTTAAATATGCAGGTATTTATGTGGGGGGTCAGAAGGTGGTTCACTTCACCAGGAAGAAAGAAACATCACCATCAACCTTTGATTCCTCATCCATCTCTTCTAGTTCTAAACTACAGCCCCCTTTAGCCTGCCCCACCTTCCCTGATTGTGGATTCCAACAGCCCAACAGCGGAGTCATCCTTTCTTGCATTGACTGTTTTCTTGACAAAGGATCTCTCTATTGTTTTGAGTATGGAGTGGCGCCACCGGTGTTCCTTGCTAAAGTTCGCGGCGGCACTTGCACAACTGCGCACTCTGATCCTCCGGCGACTGTGATCAATCGAGCAATGTACCTCCTGCAAAATGGTTTTGGAAATTATGACTTGTTTGAGAATAATTGTGAGGATTTTGCGCTCTATTGCAAGACTGGGCTTCTGCCAATTGATGATCAGGGAATAGGAAGGAGTGGGCAGGCATCTTCGGTCATTGGCATTCCATTAGCTGCTATTTTTTCTAGCCCTTTCAAATTATTAATGGCGGGGCCTGTGGGGATGGCAACTGTGACTGCTGGGATGTACTGTGCTGGGAGGTACATCACTGATATAGGAGTTAGAAAAGATGTGGTCAAGGTTGCAGTTGAGGACTTGGCTGTGAATTTAGGTTGGAAGCATTCCTCTGAGGGAATATGTGATGATAACTCTAATGCTGATGACACTTCAAATGCTGCTCATTTTTCCAACAAATCTAAAGAGGAACATGCTAACATTCAGCAAGTTTAGTTGTTGTGGAAGATTTATTTGGAGTTAATAATGTGATTTTTTTTTTATGTCATTGGAGGGTTCTGCTTGTTAAGTAAAAGCTGTACCTAGTTATTCTTAGTTCATGTGTTCCTGAGTCTGTATGAATTGTTGGAATTGTAATTAGATAAGGCAGGTGATTTTAATAAAGTTGGGTCACTTGTGATCATTGTAGTTCTTCTATCTTGCTTTCCCTAGAGCTTGTCACCTGATATCCTTTCATTGATGGTATGCGCACTTGCTATTGATGCTAAATTTAACTGAAAGCTGAGGATTTCTGAGGAGGTGGTTTTCAGCTGATTTGCTTTTCTAGAACAATCACAACTGACTTAGACCAACTTGATTGTCTTAGTTGATATGTCACCAAAAATTGCTATGATCGAGCAAGAATCTCGAGGCATATTTAAGTTAGAAACTTCTAAAATCAAATTTGGGAAGATATGAAATTTGATTTCAGCAAATTTATAGTTGAATTGAACGTCTCTGAAAGACGAACCTAATGACATTAAATTTGCCCGAGCCCAAATGGGTCCAAATCGGGGGCCACCCCTATCAACAAATGAAGGATTGGCTTATTGCAACAGCAGCATCATATGAATGTCTCTTTCCTTGCTTGACTAAGTTGTACCTAGAAGATTGCCCAAATTTGCTGGAATTGCCCTCGATCTTGCCCTCCTAAGCTCGAGAAATTGGAGATAGATATCATCGGGTGGAAAGATTGTAAATGGCTACAAGGTATTGGCAACTATTGTACCATTTCAATTCGAAATTGCCAGAACCTGACCTATCTCAGAGGACATTAAGAAGTGGAGACCACTGATAAATGCCTCCTCGCCTTCATTTCCTTTCTTCTTCCAACGACTTTCCATTACTTGTGTTCTACAGCTCTGTGAACTACTTGACCTCCCTCCGTCTTTGTATTTATGCTTTTCTTTTTGTCTGTAGAGTTCTTAAGATTTTATCTAATTGTTGGCATAGAATGGTTCACATGTGTGTTAGATGTTATGTAACTAAGGTACTATTTGGGACAGCTTTTGATGAACAACTATTATATTTTTTATGTTGAAGATTGTATTTATATGTTTTGTTGCTTGTATGTGGAATTTCTCCTTCTTGTCTTATCTAATTGTTGGCATATAATGGTTCATATGTGTGTTAGATGTTATGTAACTAAGGTACTGTTTGGGACAGCTTTTGATGAACGTACAACTATTTGATTTTTGATGTTGAAGATTGTATTTATATATTTTGTTGCATGTATGTGGATTTTCTCATTTTTGTCTGATTCCAAAGCTTTAGAGGTATTAGGATTTTATCGAAGGCTAAAATCTAATTAGCTTTTAAAATACAAAAAGATTTTGCCTATTTTGATCTGTATGATTATCTCTATTATGATTGTATATATTTATTTAAGAATTATTATTACTCAATGCTTGCAATAACAGAGAATAACTCACAGTTAAATATTTTAATTTTAAATTAATTTATTAAAATATAAATATTACTTAATATTTATTATTAATTTATTTGATTATTTAAACAATTCAAAAATTAAATCAAGTGTTTTATGGAAATAATGATTGGTTTTAGTCGGTTCATTCCTATCGTAACAAGATTGCTCCGATCGGAACAAGATTGCTCACATTCCGAATATCAGTATTTATAAATATTTATGCAAACTTCTTTTGTCTAATCTTATTTGTTTGATATATATGAAATTGAATTCACAGAATTAATATTTCATTAAATATGTCACAAGTTCTTACAAGTTTGGTAGCCCAAACAATTAAAAGGTTTGTTACATCAATAATTTTATTTTTTTACATTCTCACTAATAATTTAAATATATAAAGATACATAATGTGTAAATCTTATAAGCATATGATCCTATTTCAACTGTTTTTAATATATTTTCATTTATGTTTAGTATTTCCACCACAATTCTTAACATTTTCACAATAATTATATATGTTACGTGGTTATGTATCGCTGATATTTTTCTATATATGTTGTTTAATATTAATGCAAGTCATAGAAGCACTTATTTAATGGAGTCATGCAATACAAATTTTTTAATTATATATTTATAGTGTAGTCATGTAATGTCACATATGTTCTTTGATCAATGTAATCACATTTTTATTTCTAAAACTAATTGATTATTCTTCTCACTACCAAAAAACTGAAGTTTTCGCAGCCCTTACTAGCAGCGGTCAGAAAACCGGTGCTATAGAAGGGTATAGGTAGCGGTTTTAACCGATGCTATCTAATTATTATAACAGCGGCTTTAACCTCAGCTAAAACCGGCATTATATTCCTCCCCCATATGCCCTAACCTAGTCATTCGACCGCGCTTGCTCAATCGATTGCTCGTTCGCTCGCCGAAACCTTCGTCGTCGCCTCCGAATCACCATCGCCTTCGAATCGCCATCCACGACCGAATCCACCGGCGTTGATGTCGAAACCATTCCCGTCACTGAATCAGTCATCGCCGACAAATTCCGGGTCGCCATTCGGTTGATCGGTCTTAGGTAATTTCCAACTCCTCTAATCTGCCCTAATTTTTGTAGTCCGGTCGCCATTTTGTAGCTATTCTTAAATTTACTAAATTCTTGAATGATTCTTGTGATGCATTTAAAATTTTCTTGTGATGCCCTAAATTTCGCATGCATGTTCGCCATTTATTTGCTATTTTATCGTACGGGCTCGCTCAAGTAGCTTTTCCTATTTGTTAATTGCAATTTGTGATATCATGATAAAAATTTGTGCAAAGTTTGGAATGCATTTTGCTTGATGGAAAATACAATTGTTCATGAAATATCAAAAAAATTTGTCTGTGAATTCAATTTGATGGAAAATAAAATTGTTTTACCTCTATATGAATGCATTTTGCTCCATCGAGATATGATGCTTTTATCTTAATTAATAGCAGAAATTTTGCCTGTGAATACAATTTGATTGTATTTTTCATGGCTTTCACTGCATATTGATATGCTTTTCATGTTGTAGGAAAAGAAAATCAAGTTGGTTTGTTAGCTTGTTTGGTCAGACTACAAGTTCTGTAAGAAGACCGAAAGTTATCCTTGATTCGAACAGCCCAACAGCGGAGTCATCCTTTCTTGCCTTGACTGTTTTCTTGACAAAGGATCTCTCTACTATTTTGAGTATGGAGTGGCGCCGCCGGTGTTCCTTGCTAAAGTTCGCGGCGGCACTTGTACAACTGTGCACTCTGATCCTCCGGCGACTGTGATCAATCGAGCAATGTACCTCCTGCGGCACTTGTACAACTGCGCACTCTGATCCTCCGGCGACTGTGATCAATCGAGCAATGTACCTCCTGCAGAATGGTTTTGGAAATTATGACTTGTTTGAGAATAATTGTGAGGATTTTGCGCTCTATTGCAAGACTGGGCTTCTGCCAATTGATGATCAGGGAATAGGAAGGAGTGGGCAGGCATCTTCTGTCGTTGGCATTCCATTAGCTGCTATTTTTTTCTAGCCCTTTCAAATTGCTAATGGCGGGGCCTGTGGGGATGGCAACTGTGACTGCTGGGATGTACTCTGCTGGGAGGTATATCACTGATATAGGAGTTAGAAAAGATGTGGTCAAGGTTGCAGTTGAGGACTTGGCTGTGAATTTAGGTTGGAAGCATTCCTCTGAGGGAACTTGTGATGATGACTCTAACATTCAGCAAGTTTAGTTGTTATGGGAGATTTATTTGGAGTTAATAAAGTGATGTATTTTGATGTCATTGGAGGGTTCTGCTTGTTAAGTAAAAGCTGTACCTAGTTATTCTTAGTTCATGTGTTCCTGAGTCTGTATGAATTGGAATTAGAGAAGGCAGGTGATTTTAATAAAGTTAGGTCACTTGTGACCATTGTAGTTCTTCTATCTTGCTTTCCCTAGAGCTTGTCACCTGATATCCTTTCATTGCTGGTATGCGCACTTGCTATTGATGCTAAATTTAACTGAAAGCTGAGGATTTTTTAGGAGGTGGCTTTCAGCTGATTTGCTTTTCTAGAACAATCACAACTAACTTAGACCAACTTGATCGTCTTTGTTGATAAGTCGCCAAAAATTGTTGTGATCGAGCAAGAATCTCGAGGCATATTTAAGTTGGAAATTTTTAAAATCAAATTCGGGATCATATGAACTTTGATTTCAATAAATTTATAGTTGAATTGAACGCGCGTCTCTAAAAGACGAACCTAACGACATTAAATTCGGTCCAACCCGAGCCCAAATGGGTCCAAATCGGGGGCCCGAACCACATTTGGAAGTATCAAAGCATTATTTGGATGACAAAATGATATTCAAATATGACATGTTTGTAGTCAAATCGAGCGGCTCGGCGAGCCAAATCCAACAAGCCCAAGATCGCTGAATTTCGACATCGTTAAGGAACTTAAACAGTTGAAAAACTTTATATGAGTGTGGAAACAACACGAGCCATCCGTTGGAGCACTTCGAACCTGCCCCAGATCTTTTCTATATTTTTGGGGTGTGTCATTCATGAAATTTATAAATAGACCCTCACTCTCTACATGAAAGGGAGCTCGGGCTAGAGACTGGAGAGAGCTCTAAGGTTTCAAGAGCTCCAGCACCACCGCCGGCAAACCCATGACTGTAATCGAACCAAGGATCGCTCGTCTTTCACTGCTGTACTTTAGCCTGAATGTCGTTAGACATCCCCTCGGCTGCCAACCGTCGTCTAACCACCTCTTGGATGTCGATCGTCGCCGGACTTCCACCTGGTCTCCGACTGCCACAGGACTTCAACTCGACCGTCATCGGACTACTGCTCGGCCGCCGTCGAACTTCGCCCGACCATCGTCAGACCACCACCCAACAGCGGTGGTGCTGCTTAGACTCCAACAGCCGCCGGACTTCCACCTGGTGGTCGAGCGTCGCCAGACTTAATTTAGCCCGACCATCATTGGACCACTACCCGACCACCAACCGCCACCAGACTTTAGCCCAATCGTCGTCAGATCACCACTCGGCGACGACCGCAACCGATCACTGCAGGACTTTAGCATGACTGTCATCAGATTTCCACCCGATGCCGGACTTCCGCCAGTCGTCGGAATTCCTCTCGTTTTTGGACTTCCTCCCATCGTTGGACTTCCGTCGGACATCTACCATACGACAAACTTCCGCCCGTCGCTGGATTTATACCGGACACTTGTCACGCCCCAAGATCTAACTTGAAAAGAATGACAATCAATTTCTCAAACAATTTACCAGAGTTATCTGGTATTTTGAACAGTGCAGATCGGCCTGGCCGATCTCACTATCGTCCCGGACGATTCTGGGAGGAAAATCCAAGCCAGAGAGGAACAGTAAGGGAATGAGGTCTCACAACACTGGACTTCCGCCTATCGCCAAATTTCTGCCTCACGCGGACTTCAACCCGTCGTGGCACTTCTTCTAGTCATCGAACTTTTGTCAAACTTCTACCTGATGCCAAACTTCCACTCATCACCGAATTTCTACCCAACGAAGGATTTCCGCTCTTCGCGAAACTTTTGCCGTCGCCGGCTTTCGTCGGACTTCTACCCAACGCAGAACTTCCGCCCATCTCTAGACTTCTGACCTCTGTCGCCATCCAACTATGATCCTTTCAATCTCCTTCACCAAAGAACAATCTTTCTAACTATTGTCACCCGTCGACTCGATCCTTTTGACATCCGTTGTTCGAAAACAGTCTTTATGGTCATTGTCATTTGCTTACTATGGTCCTTTTGAACTCCATCGCAGACAACAGTACCTCTCTCGATAAACAACGGTCTTTTATGACCACGGTCGGCCATCGTCTATGGTTCCTCCGACCACCGTCAATAGACTACGGTCTTTCCGACCTCCGTCGCCCGCCGACTACGGTCCTTCCAGCCTCCTTCGCCGACTTCGATCCCTCTAACCACCGTCACAAGACTACAGTCTTTCCGATCTCCATCGTCCACCGACTACGTCCTTCCAACAACTGTCGTTCGCCGACTATGGTCCCTTCGACCACCATCACCAAACTACAGTCTTTCTGACCTCCATTGCCCGCCAACTACAGTCATTCCAACCTCTGTCGCCAGCCAAGTACGGTCCTTCCGACCTCCTCCGCCAACTATGGTCCTTCCTATCATAGTTTTTTTTCTTTCAACATGGATAAAATCTTATTACATATACTCATGGAAACCTTCAGAGAGAAATGCCTCTGTTTTTTTAGTAAAAACTTATTTGATGTTGCTCATAAAATTAAGTCCAAAATTATTTTTCATGTATCTCAAAACAATTTCACCTCCTTCCTTTGGGACCCATGGAGTTTTCGCAAAGCTGTTTGTGAACTGTTAGACCCTCACTCTCTCATCATTCATGTTCACTCCTATGTCTCCAATTTCATATCTAATTATAGCTGAACTTTACATGGCCTTCTTCCTCCTTTTGTTAAAAATGTCATAACCTCCACCCCTATGTATATTAATGGGCATTTTTTGGGGGCTTTCCTGTAATAGTTCTTTTAAACTACACCTTCAAAGTTCAAACCTTCATCAATGAATTTTATATTGATAAGCTTTTTGTCTATGGGTCTAAACAGGTCTCACACAAGAAACATTCTATAAGCTTCTCTTCATTTGTCTGGCTTGCTCTTGTTGGTGGTCTAAAAACCTCTGACCAACTTATAGGCAGGAATATAGCAGCATCTGATACTTTCATTCTATGTAATACGTTTTCTGAAAATGTTAACCACCTGTTTTTTGAAATTGGAAACTCTTATCATACTCTTTCGTTCCTTTTTCCGTAAGCTGTTAGTTTTTTATTTAGGCCTAACCTTTGACAACTGCTGGAACACATTAATGAGATGACAAACATGCCTCCAAATGGAAAAAAGTTCCTCTATTTGTCCACTCATTGCACTCTATATCATTTATAGAGAGAAATAAATGCTAGAAATTTTGACAATTCCTAAGTTCTGCTTCCATCAACTTTAAGATCAGAAATATTATCTTCTGTAAGATTAAAAACTGGAAACACATGGAAGATGTTCTTCCTCTCCTAAATGGTTAGTTCTTTTTCTTAGCTACTTTGGTTAATATGGGATTATTACTGCTACAAAAAAAGATATTGTTGTTCTTCTATTGATTTGTTGGTTTATCTACAAAAATGAGCTTGCATGCTCCAATTGAATTAATTTTATTATTTGTTTATGCTTAAAGCTATAAATAATTTAAATTGACCTTAGTATTATCTTGATCTAGTTCATTTATTTAATTTTTATCAAATTTTGATCAAAATCATACATTATTTGATTTTAAATCTTATTATTTTAAATCTTATTCAACCTTATTTATAAGTTTTCTTTCACATAAGTTTTTTTTCAAGCTCATGGCAATAGCTAAGATTTTAAAAAATTCAACTAATTATATATTTGATTCTAATATGCAGTGATTTATAGTTCACAAGAATCATTAATTGCCATTAATTAGAATTAATTATGCCTTCAAATTAAGTGACCATCAATGAGATGAGAAAGATAATATTATTGTTTGTTTACAAAGCTCAAAAAGAACGTCACATGTAGAATGATAGACTTGTCTATCACTAAGGCTTCGATTGAGACTAGGGGTGTCAATATTGGATCCGAACCAATCCTGAACCTAAAATTTTGGGTTTGGGTTGACCCGAACCTGAAATGGGTCGGGTTCGGGTTCAATAAATCAACCCGTTTTAAAAATAGGGTCAGGTTTGGGTTGACCCATTGACCCGAAAATGACTCGTTTTTTATCCGAAAACCCATTTTGACCCGACAATCCGTTTTTGACCCGAAAAGCAGAGTTTGACCTATTTTTGGGTCTAAAAACTAGAAGTTTTTTGTTTGAACCGGGTCATTCGGGTCGGGTCGGGTTGACTCCAGGGTTAGGTTGACTCGGACCCAAAGCAGGTCGGGTTCGGGTCTAGAAAATCGACCCGTTTGCAGAAACGGGCCGGGTTCGAGGTTGACTCGAATTGTGTCGGATCAGTTTCGGTTCGACCTGAACCCGACCCGTGACCCGAAATTGACACCCCTATTTGAGATAGCTTTCTTACTTCTTTTTAAATGGCTTTTAATATAAAATTTTTTTGATTCAAAAATTTTTTTACTAGAAAGTTGTTTTAAAAAGCATCGAAAAAACTGTCTCAAACAAAGCAATAGTATTGTACAATCATATGCTACTCTCCTAAATTAATAAATTAGATTTGTTTGGGGAACCTTTTTTAGGTGTCATGCTCAATTTCAATTTCACATGTGAAGATGTGAATTTTATAATGGAGAATTAATTTTATATTTAAAAAATTGATGTATTAAAATTTATTATGTATATACATGCATATTTAACTTTAATTTGAATTCTAACAAATTAACCTAAGAGATCGATATAATACAAAATTAATGTTGTCAGAACAAACTTACATCTGAAGCTTATATATGATGTTGTAAAAAAGGATTTAGACCTATAAGATTGATTAGATGCAAAATGGATGTCGTACGAAGGAGAGATTATTAGGTGCAGAGTGCTGATGGGAAGAACCGTCCGCATAAGTCTTATTCCGCGCTAGGTACCGGCACTCGGTACCGCTGGGTACCGCTAGGTATCCATATTTATGCGGACGGTGCATATTTCGCACCTAATAATTTTTCCGTACGAAGACTTTGCTAAAAATATATTAAAAAAAATTCAAAGACCGACATAAAATTGATAAATATTAATTAATATAGATGTTAATACTTAATAGAGTTCTCTAAAGTATCATGGTCTCAAAGTTCAAGAAAAGACTTATCTAATTATATATTCGATATTAATAATTTAAATATATTAAAAAAGTTTAAATCTGCCCATTTAACTCATTTAAAAAAGTTTAAAATTTTATTCAAATATTACATAAAAAAATAAATTAATATCAAATCATTCATCGTGAGCAGATAAAAAAACATTCATTTTTCTTAAGTTATATAAATAATAAATAAAATGATATTCCCCTCAAAAATCAAACTTCTCATTTATTTTAAAATACATTTTTTAGAACGGGTATCGACCCGTTGTCACGTCAGCTTGTAATGAGGGTAGGTGTACGACCCATAATTCTTTTCTCTCCATTTAAGAAGACATATCATATGAGAGTAGATTCAAACTTGAGAATGTAAATACATTCATTTTTCTTATTTTCTGACGGAGACTTCTGTTGGCTTTCTGCCACGGGGCAACTTCATATTCTCTCTCTCTTAATTATTAGAGAGTATCTAATCTTTATCTCTTCCAAACTTCTAATCTCTGTTTCTCCTACTGTTCAGTTGCTCTGCTCTCTCTACCTCGATCGTCGCTGCCATGGCGGAATGGTTTATTGGTCCAATCATGGACAAGATCATCAACACTTGCTCTGATTACCTGGAAGATCAAGTCGGATGGCAGACCGGCATGAAGGAGGAGCTGGAAAGCCTGCGACAAAACCACCCCAAGATCCAAGCTGTCGTCTTTGCCGCTAACCAAGCACAAATTAGCGATCAGAACCACCCTATCAACAAGTGGATATGGCAGCTGCGAGATGCTGTTGATGAGGCAGATGATGTGCTCGATGAGTTTGAGTACATGAAGCATAAAGAACAGCTCACCAAAAAAATGGAGGAAACAGATCAGGTGCGTTCTGTATCATCAGCTACCTATTTGATACTGGTTGAAAATAAGTATATTTATTTGATAATATATTTCTCGCTAATTTTATCAGAAAAGAACGGCGTTTGCCAACTCGAACTTCCTGATTGAAAGTGCTTCGAAAATTCGCAAAGTTGGCGAACGTGCTCTCAAGATTGATCCCAACTTGAAGAGGCTGGAGGAGGTTGTGCAGAAACTAGATAAAGTTTCGGTTGGGGTTAGTACTTTTCTTCATCTTCTAGATAGCGCAAAGCAGGAACAGCAGGAGCAGCTGCGCGAGTTGTCCGAAGCACGTGAAACAGGATCCTTGCCTACAAATGATCTCATCGGTAGAGGCGAGGCTAAGGAGTTTGTTATGCAGTGGTTGAGGAAGCCATCAAATGAGCATCGGGGAACTGATTTGTACCGAAACATTTCTCTTCTATGTATAGTGGGCCATGGTGGTATGGGGAAGACAACTCTCCTGCAACATGTTTATGAAGATGAAATGACAAAGGAATTTGATCTTAAAATGTGGGTTTGTATTTCCAACAACTTTGATGTAAAAAAAGTCATTGCAGATATGTTGGAATCTCTTAAGAAGGAGAGGCCTCATTTGGAGACACTTGAGGCACTTCAAGATAGTCTTCGTACTGAGATTATGTCCAAAAAGTTCTTACTTGTGCTGGATGACATTTGGGAGGAGGAGGAAAACCGGGATATCAGAAAATGGGAGAAGGTGTTCGCCCCTCTTGCTTATGGGAAAATTGGTAGTCGAATTTTGATAACAACTCGAATGGACTCGGTTGCAATGATGATTGCAAAGGTCATTAAAAAGAAGACGAAAATATTTAGATTAGAGGGCTTGGAGGAAGATCACTGTTTGCAGCTCCTCAACTCTCATGCATTTGCTGATGTAGAGAATCCTAATGATTATAAAAGATTAAGATCCATTGCTGGAGAGATAGTTAAAAAGCTTTTAGGATCTCCATTGGCAGCGAAGGTCATCGGTGGTGTTTTGAATTCTAGCTTGGATGAAAGACATTGGACAAAAGTTTTAAATAGTGATTTTGTAAGTTCAAAATTGGGTCAGGATGATATCTTTCTTATTTTAAGATTGAGTTATATGTTCCTCCCAAAACATCTACAAAACTGTTTCGCATTTTGTTCTATATTCAAACAAGATTATCCATTTTTAAAAGATGATTTAGTCAAAATGTGGATTGCATTGGGTTTCATTCAGCAACCTCATGATCAAGAATGGACTATGGAGGATATTGGAGGAATGTATTTTGATGTTTTGGTTAAAAAATCTTTCTTTGATATGTTTGAAGATTTTGGTCGACGATACTACAAGTTGCATGATTTAATACATGAATTGGCACAATCAGTTTCCATACATGAATGTTTAAGAGTTGAGGATGGTAAAAAATTGCCTTCTATAATTCCTAAGACTCTTCGACACTTATCTGTTCAAAATACAAATCCAGACATCATAAAAATGATTGGGCAGTTTAAATATTTGCATTCTCTTTTCTTGTTCAATGAAGGTTCTAATCAAGATCTTTGTAATCAGGATCTTTGCAATGCACTTATTAAAATCTTCAAAGCATCGAGAAGCCTACGCTTATTAAACATATGGGTTCCAAAGAACTTGGAAATAATACTCAAGGAGATTGGAAATTTTTTACATCTTCGATACTTAAGGATTTATGTTAAGAAGTTTACTATGCTGCCAAGATCTCTAAGTAATATCTATCACTTGCAATACATAATCTATGATAGCCTAGAGGTGCCAAGCCAATCTGAAGTTCATGATTTTTTACCAAGTGACATTAATAACCTTTCTAACTTGCGTTACCTGAAATTTCCCGAGAATTGTATTTCATCGATATGTGGGATTGGGAAGCTAAAGTCTCTTCAAGAACTGAATATGTTTGATGTTAGAGATGTGAATGGTTATAGAATTGTGGAGCTGGAGAATCTGAATGATCTTTGGAAATTAAGAATCAATTGCCTTGAAAATGTTAAGGATGCCGAGGAGGCTTGTAGTGCCAAATTATGTGCCAAGATGAGACTCATAGATTTAACCTTATGTTGGAGTAACACTGATTCGAGGAACATTGATTTAGAAGAGAAAGTGCTCGACAATCTTCAACCACCAAAATGTCTAAGAAATCTGAGCATAAAGAAATACATGGGTGCAAGTTCTGCAATATGGATGAACAATGTCAATCCGATCTTCAATCTAGAGAAAATCAAATTGACATATTGCTTGAAGTGTGAAACTCTTCCACCTTTTGGGCAACTTCCCTTCCTCAAGTCACTGACACTTTCTAACATGCCTAAAGTAAAATGGCTCGAAAGTAAATTTAATGGGAATGATAAATACCATGCCTTTCCATCGCTAGAAGTGTTACATATTAGCTGGTTAACAACATTAGAGGATTGGTTTGAGGCAGGAGTAGCTGCTGAAGATGGATGTTTGTTTCCTTGCTTAATTCAACTGGAGATAGAAAACTGCCCGAAGTTGGAAGAGTTGCCCTCTTTGCCTTCTAAGCTCAAGAGCTTGAAGATAAGAAAAATTAGGTGGAAGACTATGAATTTTTGTAGCAATTCAAATCCTATTCCCCTTGAATTATTAGAGGTCTCTCTCTGTCCTAACATTACATCTCTTCCTCTGGCTGATGAAATAGGAAGACTTGCAGCACTAAGATCCTTGACAATTACAAAGTGCCCCAATCTGATCTCTCTCGGAGAAATGCAAACCACTAATAATTGCCATCTCATTCTCAGCACTCTTTTCATAAGTGATCCATTGGTGTTGCTAATGGAGCCATTGAGAAGTATCGCCTCCTTAAAAAAGCTGAGAATTGAGGAGAATGATGAGCTGGTTTCATTTCCAAATGAGGCGGAGCAGTGGCTTCAGAAAGTTACGTCTTCTCTTTCTGAGCTGGTATTTTCATCTCTCAAATCCTTAGAGTCTCTTCCTTCCTCCTTGGAAAGCTTATCTTCACTTCAGAAACTATATATTGGGGGCGTTCCTATGCTTCGGGAATTACCGAACCTTCCTCCCTCTTTGGAATATCTAACAATTAGGGGATGTAATCCAGAGTTAAAGGAGCGCTATCGAGAGGATGGAGGCTCCGATCGGCACATGATTGCTCACATTCCTAGCATCCGTATTTATAGATAGGCAAACATTTTTCTCCTTATCTTATTTGTTTAATAAGAAATGTGAAGAATATAATTTCAGCATTAACCAATTTGTATTATCAATACTCAATTTTATTTATGTATCGCTTCATCGTCTTTTTATAAATGTAAATAACGTTTTATTTATTTAGATTCCTGATTTTGGTCATTTACAACTAAAATCTTTTTTTTTTTTATTATTATTTTTTTATGACGAGGAACCGGCCGCTGGCACCTCCAGACTAGTCGAGAGCGCATGGCGATACGTAAACCTTTAGACACATGATATCTCATTAGTACTTTTTAATGATGTGTTGGGAACTAAGAAAAAAAAACTTAAATTTCATGGAGATGAATTTTATAGCTATTAAAATTATTTAGAGATAAATATATTATCAAATTAAGAACTTGGATTGCACGTATTCTTTGCCTCCTACCCTTTGTTCTCTTAAGAAGCTATCCTTCCTCCCTCTTTGGATAACCTGTGACGTTGGAGCTGAGTTGATTAATCCAATTAAACTTCATGCTAGTTTAATTGAGTAGGGTGGCTTATATGGATGTATAGGAATGTGCTTTCTTCTTTGGAGTGTAGCATATTATGTTGTTCTATTTTATCTATAAATATCTAGCCATTGACTGCAATAGGGGATTGGAGATGAATAGTATTTGAGTTCTTTTACTTAGTTGTTTTGGTTTTTGTATCCTTAGTAATTTCAGGTGGTGATCCCCCTTTCAAGAAGGAGTTCTTGGGTTATGTGTGGGCTGCGAGTTCCTTTACTACAAGCTATTGTTGTCTTCTTCAAGAAAATGCACAATGTTGTTGTTCACCAACCCCAAACGTGGTTGTCCAGTTGTTTGTTTGTTGTCTAAGAAAAAAAAAAAAACCTCAAAGGAAACAAGAAGAAGCTGATTATTGAATTGTGCCCCTATTTTGCGTGTTTAACTATTTTTTTCCCTTTTTTGGCTCTATGTATCTTGAGATGTTCTCAGGTGGTGAAGCCCCGGCAAAGGAGGCATAAGAACCTGCGAAGAAGCTCTGAAGGGTGTTCCAGCCGTCACCAAGCATCCAAGGACGTTCCAGCCATCTAAAAAGAAGAAAACAACCAGAGCGAAGAAAGCCGCAAAAGGAAACAGACAGAACAAAGATAGCTGCAATTCTGATTTATTAAATTACAATTAAAGCAGAGTACACATCAGTTTTATTCAAGAAATGATTCTCAGCCACATGATTTAAATTCATTTACAACCACATGTTAAGTACATGTAACTAGTATAAATACATGTATTAATAATCAAAATGAATACAAGAAAATATTCTGCTGTGTGCTCAAATATTGTTTTCCCCGCTTCTTTATGGTATCAGAGTACCGAATCCTACTTCCTGTTCAAGATCAAGATAATTCTTCAGAATCCAAGTAAGCTTTTCTGAACATGGCACAATCTTCTTCTTCCCAAACCACAAATCCATCAACCGAGACAAGCACGGATGCTTGTAGCATACCTGCAACTTTGAAATTTGTTATTTCAAATATCAAGAACATTGTGAATACACAATTGTCAAGCGAGAATTATTCCATATGGAAATCTCAAGTCACAAAGTTGTTGAAAGCAAATGGGTTTTACAGTTTTATAGATCCAAATTTCATTCCACCGGATCGTCTTCAACAGACGAGTGATGGATCATCTGTAATCAATCCAAAATACACTGAATGGGTTTTGATAGATCAAAACCTAGCAGCTGCACTTTGTTCAGCAATTTCTACAGCCATGCTTCCATACGTCCTCCACCTTGATTCCTCGGCTGAAATATGGAATACAATTGAAAGAAGATTACAAGCATCTAACAGATCAAGAATAATTCAACTTAAAAACGAATTACATAATGTTTCAATGAAACAACAAACCATGGCAGAGTATCTGAATGAAGTGAATTAATTTTATATTTAAAAAATTGATGTATTAAAATTTATTATGTATATACATGCATATTTAACTTTAATTTGAATTCTAACAAATTAACCTAAGAGATCGATATAATACAAAATTAATGTTGTCAGAACAAACTTACATCTGAAGCTTATATATGATGTTGTAAAAAAGGATTTAGACCTATAAGATTGATTAGATGCAAAATGGATGTCGTACGAAGGAGAGATTATTAGGTGCAGAGTGCTGATGGGAAGAACCGTCCGCATAAGTCTTATTCCGCGCTAGGTACCGGCACTCGGTACCGCTGGGTACCGCTAGGTATCCATATTTATGCGGACGGTGCATATTTCGCACCTAATAATTTTTCCGTACGAAGACTTTGCTAAAAATATATTAAAAAAAATTCAAAGACCGACATAAAATTGATAAATATTAATTAATATAGATGTTAATACTTAATAGAGTTCTCTAAAGTATCATGGTCTCAAAGTTCAAGAAAAGACTTATCTAATTATATATTCGATATTAATAATTTAAATATATTAAAAAAGTTTAAATCTGCCCATTTAACTCATTTAAAAAAGTTTAAAATTTTATTCAAATATTACATAAAAAAATAAATTAATATCAAATCATTCATCGTGAGCAGATAAAAAAACATTCATTTTTCTTAAGTTATATAAATAATAAATAAAATGATATTCCCCTCAAAAATCAAACTTCTCATTTATTTTAAAATACATTTTTTAGAACGGGTATCGACCCGTTGTCACGTCAGCTTGTAATGAGGGTAGGTGTACGACCCATAATTCTTTTCTCTCCATTTAAGAAGACATATCATATGAGAGTAGATTCAAACTTGAGAATGTAAATACATTCATTTTTCTTATTTTCTGACGGAGACTTCTGTTGGCTTTCTGCCACGGGGCAACTTCATATTCTCTCTCTCTTAATTATTAGAGAGTATCTAATCTTTATCTCTTCCAAACTTCTAATCTCTGTTTCTCCTACTGTTCAGTTGCTCTGCTCTCTCTACCTCGATCGTCGCTGCCATGGCGGAATGGTTTATTGGTCCAATCATGGACAAGATCATCAACACTTGCTCTGATTACCTGGAAGAGCAAGTCGGATGGCAGACCGGCATGAAGAAGGAGCTGGAAAGCCTGCGACAAAACCACCCGAAGATCCAAGCTGTCGTCTTTGCGGCTAACCAAGCACAAATTAGCGATCAGAACCACCCTATCAACAAGTGGATATGGCAGCTGCGAGATGCTGTTGATGAGGCAGATGATGTGCTCGATGATTTTGAGTACATGAAGCATAAAGAACAGCTGACTAAAAACATGGAGGAAACAGATCAGGTGCGTTCTCTATCATCAGCTACCTATTTGATAATGGTTGCAAATAAATATATTTATTTTATAATCTATTTCTCGCTAATTTTATCAGAAAAGAACGGCCAACGCGAGCTTCCTGATTGAAAGTGCTTCGAAAATTCGCAAAGTTGGAGAACGCGCTCTCAAGATTGATCCCAACTTGAAGAGGCTGGAGGAGATTGTGCAGAAACTAGATAAAGTTTCAGCTGGGGTTAGTACTTTTCTTCATCTTCTAGATAGCGCAAAGCAGGAGCAGCAGGAGCAGCAGCGTGAGTTGTACGAAGCACGTGAAACAGGATCCTTGCCTACAAATGATCTCATCGGTAGAAGCGAGGCTAAGGAGTTTGTTATGCAGTGGTTGAGAAAGCCATCCATTGAGCATCGGACAACTTTGTACATAAACATTTCTCTTCTATCTATAGTGGGTCATGGTGGTATGGGAAAGACAACTCTCTTGCAACATGTTTATGAAGATGAAATGACAAAGGAATTTGATCTGAAAATGTGGGTTTGCGTTTCCAACAACTTTGATGTGAAAAAAATCATTGCAGATATGTTATCAACTCTTAAGAAGGAGAGGCCTCGTCTGGACGAATCACTTGATTCACTTCAAAATAGTCTTAGGACTGAGATTATGTCCAAGAAGTTCTTACTTATTCTGGATGACATTTGGGAGGAAGAGGAGAACCAGTATATCAGAAAATGGGAGAAGGTGCTCGCCCCTCTGGCTTATGGGAAAATTGGTAGTCAAATTTTGGTAACAACTCGAATGGATTCGGTTGCAATGATGATTGCAAAGGTCATCAAAAAGAAGACGGAAATATTTAGATTAAAGGGCTTGGAGGAAGATCAGTGTTTGCAGCTCCTCAACTCTCATGCATTTGCTGATGTAGATAATCCTAATGATTATGAAAGATTAAGATCCATTGCTGGAGAGATAGTTAAAAGGCTTTTAGGATCTCCATTGGCAGCGAAGGTCATCGGTGGTGTTTTGAATTCTAGCTTGGATGAAAGACATTGGACAAAAGTTTTAAATAGTGATTTTGTAAGTCCAAAATTGGGTCAGCGTGACATCTTTCTCATTTTAAGATTGAGCTATATGTTCCTCCCAAAGCATCTACAAAATTGTTTCGCATTTTGTTCTATATTCCCACAAGATTATAGGTTTGATAAAGGTGATTTAGTCCGAATGTGGATTTCATTGGGTTTCATTCAGCAACCTCATGATCAAGAATGGACTATGGAGGATATCGGAGGAATGTATTTTGATGTTTTGGTTAACAAATCTTTCTTTGATAAGTTTGAAGATTTTGGAGGATACTACTACAAGATGCATGATTTAATACATGAATTGGCACAATCAGTTTCCATACATGAATGTTTAAGAGTTGAGGATAGTACAAAGTTGCCTCATATAATTCCTAAGACTCTTCGACACTTGTACGTTCGAACTACAAATCCAGACATCATAAAAAAGATTGGGCAGTTTAAATATTTGCATTCTCTTTTCTTGTTTAGTGAAGCTTCTAATCAGGGTTTCAGCGCACTTGTTGAAATATTCAAAACATGGAAAAGCCTACGCTTATTATACATACATGCTTCAGTAGGCTTGAAAATGATACCAGAGGAGATTGAAAATTTAATACATCTTCGATACTTAAAGATTGATAATTGTAATTTGACCATGCTGCCAAGATCTCTAAGTAATCTCTATCACTTGCAGTACATAGTCTATAATAAATGGGCGTATATCCAACTTGAAGGTGATGATTTTTTACCAAGTTACATTAATAATCTTTCTAACTTGCGTTACGTGAACTTTCCCGCACAATGTACTTCATCGATTTGTGGGATTGGGAAGCTAAAGTCTCTTCAAGAACTGAATATGTTTTATCTTAGAGATGTGAGTGGTTATAGAATTGGGGAGCTGGAGAATATGAATGAACTTTGCAAATTAGGAATCAATTACCTTGAAAATGTTAAGGATGTCGAGGAGGCTTCTTGTGCCAAATTATGTGCCAAGAGGAGGCTCATAGATTTAACCTTATGTTGGAGTAACACTGATTCGAGGAACATCAATTTCGATGAGAACGTGCTCAACAATCTTCGGCCACCAAAATGTCTGAGGAATCTGCACATAAAGAGATACATGGGTGCAAGTTCTGCAATATGGATGAACAATGTCAATCTTATATCCAATTTAGAGAAAATTAACTTGTCAGATTGCTTGGAGTGTGAAACTCTTCCACCTTTTGGGCAACTTCCCTTCCTCAAGTCACTGAAACTTTGGAACATACCGAAAGTAAAATGGCTCGAAAGTAAAATTAATGGGAATGATAAATACCGTGCCTTTCCATTGCTAGAGGTGTTATCTATTTACAGATTAGAAGCATTGGAGGATTGGTTTGAGGCAGGAGCAGCTGCTGAAGATGGATGTTTCTTTCCTTGCTTAATTGAACTGGAGATAGAAAACTGCCCGAAGTTGAAAGAGTTGCCCTCTTTGCCTCCTAAGCTCAAGAGATTGTCCATAAGTAATATTGGGTGGACGACTTTGAATTTTTGTAGCAATTCAAATCCTATTCCCCTTCAATCATTATTGATCAATCAGTGTCCAAACATTACATCTCTTCCTCTGTCTGATGAAATAGCACGACTTGCAGCACTAAGATACTTGACAATTATAAAATGCCCCAATCTGATCTCTCTCGGAAGGTATCGAGAAGTGGAGAGCACTAATAATTGCCATCTCATGCTCAGCTGTCTCTTTATAAGTGATCCATCGGTGTTGCTAATGGAGCCATTGAGAAGTATCGCCTCCTTAAAAACGCTGAGTATTTCGAAGAATGATGAGGTGGTTTCATTTCCAAATGAGGCGGAGCAGTGGTCTCTGAATGTTAAGTCTTCTCTTTCTGTGCTGCAATTTTCAGATCTCAAATCCTTAGAGTCTCTCCCTTCCTCCTTGGAAAGCTTATCTTCACTTCAGAAACTATCTATTTTAAATGTTCGTATGCTTCGGGAATTACCGAACCTTCCTCCCTCTTTGGAACGTCTAGAAATTTGGGGATGTCATCCAGAGTTAAAGGAGCGCTATCGAGAGGATGGAGGCTCCGATCGGCACAAGATTGCTCACATTCCGAATATCATTATTTCTACCAAAAGATAAAAAAAAAAAATTCAAAATACAAAAGCTGCAAATTTCTTTCATCTTATCTTATTTGTTTGATATATATGAAATGTGAAGAATTCATAATATTTCAGCATTATTTGTTTGATATCTTGATCGTTCATCTATAAATTTTAAATTAATGTACAACGTTCATATATTACTCTTCAAGTTCTATCATTTATCAATTCTGATAAAACATTTATCTATTCATTTATTTACTGCCATTATTTTAAAAGTAATTTGTTGTCCACAAATTATTACTTAATAACTGAAAAAGCAATTTGTAGAAAGAGGCTTGATACATCGTTAAAAAATTATCTTGATCGGGCACGAATCTCAAAGCAAAATCAAGTTGGAAACTTTCAAAATTAAAATTAGGAGCATCTGAACTTTGATTTCAGCAAACTTATAGTCGAACTGAGCGTCTCAGAAATATGAACTCAACGACACCAAATTCGACCCAATCCGAGCCCAAATTGGTCTAAATCAAGGACCCGAAATGCTATTGGAAGGTTCAAACCCCAATTTGGATTACCAAACGGTTTCCAAACATAGCAATCTGATAATCAAATCGAGCGGCTCAACGAGACGAATCCAACGAGCCCAAGATCACTAAATTCCGACATCACTAAGACATTCAAATGTCCATCAAACGGTTCATGATCAAAGGATTCAACATCGGCCGCCCATCCAACCACTCCCAACTTACCCTTGATCCTCCACCTATTTACGAGTCATGTCATTCCCAAAATCTATAAATAGAGCTCTCTCTCCTCTTGAAAAGGTACCCCTAAGCCTAAGGAAAAAAGAAAGAGATCGGAGATCGCTCTTGCCTCCTCGACCACCGCCGGTGTTTCGCCAGACCAGCGACGGAGCTCTGTTGAACCACCGTCGGACCACCGTCGGAGTTCCGTCGAACCACCACTGGTCCACCACCGCCGAATTTCTGTCAGA
>NW_021319083.1:13771043-13798563 GCF_001605985.2 Dendrobium catenatum | reverse complement strand
GAAGCCCAAAGTTTTGTCGGTCTATCACCTGACACCCAAACTTCTATTGTACTGTTGTTATTTGTAATCTGATTGCCCTCAGAGGCGAGCTAGTCCATTGTAACTAACTCAAGTTCTAGTGAAATCTTTTCAACTAGGCTAGGCCCCGTGGTTTATCCCCTTTCAAGGGTTTTCCACGTAAAAAATCTTGTGTTCTATGTGTGTGAGCTGGATATCCGTGCAACGCTAAGACGTAAAATTACTACTCTATCGCCGCATATATTCTAGCCCGCAACAAGGCTATTAATGGTACACACTATTTGGTCAAAATGTGACTATATACATATTGGTGCTTAGAAGTGTCCATGCCATATTGGGAGAGCGTGTCCATGCTTAAGGGAACAATTATTACGTCCTCCGACCGGACATAGGGAACGTCCTGTCGGAGGCCAAATCGCATCAAAAAATGAGAAATACCTAGCAAATATCGAGCAATACCAAACAATAACGAGGAATACCATCACGTGAAGATTCAATACCGAGTTATACCGAGCTATACCGAGCAATACCGAGTATACTAAAAGTTGTACCGAGTTTTTTCTAGAAAAAACTCGGTACAACTCGGTATTGCTCGGTATAGCTCGGTATTGGTCTTCACAGAGCGATATTCCTCGTTGTTATCAAATAATATCTAGCAATACCGAACAAATACCGAGTTTTTTGACAGAATTTTACCTCCGACCGGACTTTCCTCTACGTCCTTATACCGGACCTAATAAAAGTTCTGCTTAAGTTGCTTAGAAGTGTCCATGCCATATTGGGAGAGCGTGTACAAGATATATCCGCCTTATCGTAAGCGCCGCAGTGCGTTCACTTCACTTCACTAGAGAGACGTCTATACACGATTTTCGGTGCCCGTGAACGCCATACTCTTAAGTTTTAGAAATTAGAGCGGATTGGCGACGACAATGTCACGACGATGATGGAGCCTAGAGTGCAAAGAATGAGACAGGGAGAGACTGACGTACGCGGCTATGCTCGATCAAACGGGCCATGAACTGGGGCTGTGAAGGATTCTTGCTGGCTATGTGTGGCTTAAGAAGTAAAGAGGATCGATGGCTTGAGATGTCAAGCACGATAGGTTGAAGAAGCCTGACATAGTGGAGATTGTAGGAAGGGAGGTGGCTCGCTGGCTAGAGATGTGAAGAAGGATGGGAGGAAACAAGAAAGAGTTTGGGAAGGAGAACAAAACCGAAGACTTCACTTGTCTCTTGCTTTATCAACGCGAGCGGGATTTTTCAGGCCAGCGTGAAGAGATCGTTCGGGGCCATTTTGCATAGCAACGACATTTGAGCAGGATTTTTCGCAGAAAATCGGGATGGGCAGCCATCTGTACAGGGATTTAGGCGGGCATGAGCGGGTTGCGGCAAAGGTAATGATTTCAGCTTGCTTTTTTTTTTTTTTTTGCCTCTTTTTAGCTGTGACAAGGAGGTCAACAAATAAATTTTAAAAAATTATACCTCTCTTTCAACTAATGATGAAAAGATGATTTGGAGGAGAAGATATGAAAGAAAAGATAATGCAACTAGCAAAGCATGCGTTGCTCCTGTAGAGATAGCCTCTCTTTGAATTTCAACTCTCAGCTTTGACAGACGAGTTGAATTTCAGAAAGAGAAGGGTTTGCACATCCAAAGTGGAATTTACTCAGTATTGATTGGTTTCTCTACATCCTTATAGTCTTATTCCTAATCACAAAATAAACCTAAAAAAATCCTATCCAAGAAGGAACTGACTTCAACAATATTAAATTCATAAAAGAGAAAAATTATAGAGACTGGATCTCAAGCTGCTCCAGCTCTGGGAACTACAGCAGAAGGGAGTTACGCCTGTTATATGGCCACAAAAAAACAACTGGAGATGCCAACCGCCAATAACCATAGGACAAAATCACAACTTTATAGATAGAATTGAAGAGAATGAAAATGGTTGCAGACGGACAGGGAAGAACGACGAGACAGGAAAGAAGAGGAAAGAAAAATAATATTTCATTCATACTTAGAGCGTGTACTGGAGAGTCTTAAATAGAGTAATTACAATGGCATAATAGGAAATAAATGAAATATATTTGTGTTCGTTTACAGCCTCCCTCAAATTAATCATTCTTGAGATCGAATGGTTAATTTGCTACGAAGAGTTTGAAAACGATTCACAGAGAAAGCTTTGGTAAGGATGTCTGCGATCTGTTCTTCTGACGGTATATGGGAGAGAGAGATGGCGCCGGTGGTGAGATGATGGCGAATGAATTGATAGTCTATCTCAATGTGCTTGGTTCTGGCGTGGAATACAGGATTCCGGGCAAGTGCGATTGCAAAAGTGTTGTCGCAGAAGATTTGTGTAGGGGAAAGCTGCGGAATACCGAGGTCCTCTACAAGACGTCTCAGCCAAATGACGTCGGATGTGGCCGCCGAGAGAGATCGATATTCAGCTTCCGTAGATGATTTTGCAACTGTCACCTGCTTCTTAACCGACCAAGATATGAGATTTGGTCCTAAAAATGTACAGAAACCGGAGATTGATTTCCGGTCGGAGGTGTCGGAGGCCCAATCAGCATCGGTATATGTCCTCAAGACTAGTTCACCGGTGGTCAAGGGGAGACCGAATGAACTTGTGCCTTTAATGTAGCGAAGCAGGCGTTTGAGATTTTGAAAATCAAGAGTTGACGGATTGTGCATATGCTGACAGACTTGATTTGTTGCGAAGGCTATATCCGGTCGGGTAATGGACAGGTATTGTAGAGAGCCGGCTATTCTGTACATTGTGGGATTATGAAATGGCTGATTAGTTGCAGTAGTGTGCTTAGATGAGGGAGAGAGTGGAGTGTCCGCGGGCTTGCAGTCAGCTATTCCTGAATCCTTAAGTAATTTCTCTGCATAGTGTTGCTGGGTAAGAAAGATGCCTGTGGATTGCCGAACAATCTGGATACCGAGAAATAGTGAAAGTTGGTTTAGTTGTTTGAGGGCGAATTGAGAATGCAGCTTGGAGAGAAGATCCTTGAGTGCAGCGGAGTCGTTACCTGTAATTAAAAAATCATCGACGTAGATTAAAAAGAAAATTTGAACATTGTTATGATGGTAAGATAAGAGAGACGGGTCGGAACGAGTGAACCTGAATCCTTGGTGTTGGAGAAAGGAAGTGAGCTTATCAAACCATTGTCGAGGTGCTTGTTTGAGACCATAAAGCGACTTCTTTAGCTTGCAAACGGAAGACGGTGAGGCATTGTCGATGAATCCCGGAGGTTGTCTTATGTAGATGTTGTCGGAGAGCTCGCCGTGAAGAAAGGCGTTAGAGACATCGAGTTGAAGAAGTTGCCAATTCCGATTGATGGCCAGCGTAAGAAGAAGACGAATTGTGGTCATTTTGGCAACTGGACTAAATGTCTCGGTGTAATTGACGCCGTATTGTTGGTCGTAGCCTTGAGCTACAAGACGGGCTTTGTATCTTTCTACCTGACCGTGTGGGCTCCAAAAATTCGGCCCCGGCCTCCGCTCGCTTTTCTTAAATTGAATCTTTTTTTATCAAATTTAAAATTCGGGCTGGTTGTAGGGGTCAACAGACCGTTGGGTAGAGTCTTGATCTTAAAGGTCCATTTACAGCCAAGAATAGGGGTATTTTCCGGAGCAGGTACAAGCGTCCAAGTGGCTTGTTGTTGCAGCGCATGGAATTCCTCGGACATTGCTTGACGCCATTGAGGAGGCTTGACGGCTTGAGCATAGGTGGTGGGAGTGGAGATTGAGGGATTGGTTGTAAGAAGAGACAAGATTTGTTTGGGTTTAGTAATGCCAGACTTGAGCCGAGTCTGCATTGGGTGTGAAGGTAAATGGGTGGTGGAACTGGGAACGGTGGTTGGAATAGTATAATTTGAGAGAGAAATTTCAGTGAGCGGCTCGGTTGGAGACGTGAGTGTAGGTGTGGGAATAGGTTTAGGAATTGGTTTTGATATAATTTTAGGAGCTAAAGACGGAGGTATAAGAAGTGAGGGAGGAGTGGTGTTTGGAGAGGACAAGGAAGAGAAAGGATTCACCTGAGAGATGGATTGATATGGGAAGTGGGCTTCATTGAATTTGACATGCCGAGAGATAAAAGTTTTGTTGGAAATTATGTCCCAGCACTTGTAACCTTTGTGAAAGGGTGAGTAGTGAAACGAGAGTTAAATGGCAACGTAAAACCAAGAAGAAAACGGGAACAGGAGGAAGACGATGATCATATCAGATGACTCTCATTCATCTTGCTTGATCAAAACATTGCTACAGTAATACGGTTTTTATAACCAAAAAACTAAATGATTAAAGTGACTGCTATAGCCGCCTAGCCAGACCACCTCGACTCACTGAGTCATGCCAGAGTGAGTGGGAAGCCATCTAGCTGAGATGATGGCAGGGATACCGAATAAGCATAGTGAGTCGCTATCAACACAGGCTAATGAAGTGTATGGTTTAACAAGTAGCCGATGAAAATGCATTCACGAGAGCGAGGCGAGAGCTTATCCGCGGTGTAAGGTCGGAGCCATGGAAAGCATTGACAGCCGAAAGTGCGGAGGTGATCGTAAGAAGGATTGTGGCCGTGTAATCTGTAAAAAGGAGTTTGATTAGAAATAGCAGAGGATGGAAGGCGATTCACCAAATAATTTGCAGTGGAGATTGCTTCAGCCCAAAGAATGTTTGGCAGACTTGCGGCGTGTAGAAGTGTACGAGCCAATTCAACGAGATGGCGGTGCTTCCTTTCAGCTAGTCCGTTTTGTTCCGGCGTATGAGGACAGCTGAATTGACGTTGTATACCGTGAAGATGTAGGAAGTCATAAAACGTATGGCTAGTAAATTCTCCACCGCTGTCAAACCTGAGAATTTTCGGTGTTGTCTGAAATTGGGTGCGGATGAGTTGGTGAAACAATTTGAATTTTTAGAGTGTTTCCTGTTTAGATTTCATAAGATACATCCAAGAAAAACGAGTAAAGTCATCTATAAAAAGTACATAATAGCGAAAACCATCCATAGAGTATGCGGGAGCAGGCCCCCAAACGTCGGAATGTATTAGTTCAAAGGCACGTGAAGAAACAGATGAACTTTTATTAAAAACAGATTTGTGGCATTTAGCCACAGTACAAGATATACATGAAAATTGTTTTGAAATCTGAGAAATGTTGGGAAGAAAAGGAATTAACGCTTTGAGCAGCCCGTGGTGAGGATGTCCTAAGCGTGAGTGCCAGACAGTTTCTTGAGTGATGCTTGCATTTAAGGCCGTGTAGTTGGAGGCGGGACAACGGCGAATTTTGTACAGTCCATCATGTAGATGCCCATAAAGAAGAAGACGGCGGTCCTTAATTTTAAAACCATTAGCATCAAAACTCACGGAAATAGGATTGTCAGTTGTTAATTTGGAAACCGATAAAAGATTATGGGATAATTGCGGAACATGAAGAATTTGACGTAAATGTAGCTTACGAGGAGTCTCCGGTAAGGGAAGAAGGCCTTGACCGGAGTGAGTGACTGGTAATTGCGAACCATTTGCGATGGAGACATTGTCAGAGCCATGATATTGTGCTGGATATTGAAGGTTGTTGAGATCCGGTGTGAGGTGATTAGATGCGCCCGAGTCTATGATCCAATCTTGAGAGTTGTTCTGGTTTGGTTGCGCAAGAAAAGCAGTCATCAAACGAGAGTTGGTGGGAGCGAACCGTGGGTTAGAGCGATGCCAACAGTTTAATGCAATATGACCAACTTTGTTGCATATTTGGCACGTTGGCCGGGTGGACGAAGGATTGGCCGGCATTGAGACAGAGGTAGGTTGATTCTGCTGTATTGGAGATTGGCCTGCAGAGGAGGTTCTTGATTTGGTGAAGCGGCGTGGAGGACGATTGCGAGATTGAGTTGAACTCATGGCGTGCAAGGCTGTGACGCCGGAAGCAGTTGGACTTTCTCTAGCAATTTCTTGATTGACATTGATCTCTTCACTGCAAAGAAGAGAATAAATGTTATCAAGATCCATCTGTAAGGGAGAAGTTCGGATGGCCGCCTTGAACGAATTGTAGGTGGATGGAAGGCCGTTGAGGATATGAAGGATGATGTCTTCCGTGTCGACATTGGAGCCGGAGGCAGCTATGTTGTCAACAATTGATTTGACATGGTTGAGATATTGTGGCATTGTCAGATTCTGCATTTGTACATGATGGAGTTCATTTTTAAGTTGAATGACCCGCGAACGACAGGTAGGCTGCAGACGTCTCTCAAGAACAAGCCAAACTTCATGTGCGGTGGAGCAAGAAATGACATGGGGAAGAATTGAAGGAGAGATGGTTGAAAACAGGGCTGAAAGAAGATTATTATCAACCAAGTGCCATCTCTGAAATTCTTGAGAGGAGGCGTCCGAGGGGCAAGATGCGGTGCCGGTGAGATGGCCGGCATAGCCGTTGGCCGTGAACTGTTGGAGAAGTTGAATACGCCAAATGGCGTAGTTCTCGGTGGTGAGAGCATTGGGGACGAGGTTCTTGACATTGGAGATGAGAAATTTCAGCTGCGGCGGAATGTGGATCTCGGTGAGAGAAGTGCCGGAGAGATTGGTAGAGGAGGGAGGGTGGGAATTTGCGGATTCTTGATCCCCCATGGGTTGGCTCATGATACCATGAAGAGAATGAAAATGGTTGCAGACGGACAGGGAAGAACGACGAGACAGGGAAGAAGAGGAAAGAAAAATAATATTTCATTCATACTTAGAGCGTGTACAGGAGAGTCTTAAGAAACAATAAAAAAATTGTCGTTTACAAGAATATCATCTTAGGCTTCGTTTGGAACAGCTTTCTTACTGCTTCTTAAAATAATTTTTAATACATAAATTTTAATTTTTGTACTAAAAATTTACTTTAAGAAACAATAAAAAAATTGTCTCGAACGAAGCCTTAGTCATGCAAATACAAACTCTCATTGACTCAACAAATTACCACTAAAGTTAGAATAGAGTTCAAATTTTAAGTTTATTAAAGTGCAAATTTCAGCGTGCTCATTGCAGCACAAATTTTTTGTGTTTTCAAATTCGTATCGCTAGCATAGAGGAAACAGCATAGAACAACAAGATTTAGCTTGATGCAAAAACAGACCGAAGATTCTACCAAACCTTCTACTCTACATGTAAGCTTTTACGAAAATGAATAGGGAGGAGCACCAAACAATTCATTTGTACAAAACTCTGGAACTTAAACCTGTGGAAGGTTGCCTTCGTGCCCATCTGATCCTGCAGCAAGCTCGTTTGATGGCTTGTTTTTGTCGGTTCGCTGTTCATCTTCAGAAGGCTGGAATGCTGTTACTGCCAAGTCCTCGACTGCATCTGCCACCCCATCGATTCTTAATGTTATTTCGTTGAGCAATGAGGCCACTGTGATCACTGTCATTGCTTCCATCAATGGTATGGTTGGAATGGCTGCTTTCGATTCGGCTTCTTCTAGTGAGGGAGTGCTTAAGATATTTTGCACCTCTTCCACTGCATCATTCATCTCTGCTATGAGGACCTCAATGCTGGAAGACCTCTTCATGGACTCAATAGAGTTAGCCAGTTCTTTCAAAACATTTGAAGATTCCAATCCTAGCCTTAGGCAGGCATTGCTTAGATGCTTTTTTAAATGCTCTGGTGCTTTCTGTTGATTCTGTAAAACAAGCTTTGGTTAATAAATCAGCTTTGGTTCATAAATCAAAGTGTAATTTATGAGTAAAATTTATATGTTCACAGTATGTTTTGTTACCTCATTTTCTGAATTAATGCAATCATTTAGAGTCTCTATGCAGTAAGCACAGTAGCGCATGGCAGTGCAAACTCTCAGGTATTGACTCCATGGGTGCAGGTAGCTAAATCTGCCATGCATTGGTTCCCATCTGGCTAAATTCGCCTGTGGTTTCAAACATAATTCATAATCATAAATTTGAAAGGTATGTAAAGTCTTGTAGATTAATTTACAACTCACTATCAACTTTTTACCAGTGATTCTTCAGTTGCCTTTGAGTTGAGAACACATTTGTACCCTCTAGAATTTTGCACAGAGGTTTCGTTGCCATCTACCTTCTCACCATCCCTGAAGTACTCGGCTACACTTTCTGTGATTTTAAGTTGTGAGAAAATTTCAGTTAATATTATTCAGCAAAGTTATGTTATTTTTCTGGGATAAATCAAGTGAAAATTGAAGTAGTGTACCCTCTATTGAATCAGCAAGTTTTCTCATGTTTTTTATTGTGAGCAGGTGAAGCTCCTCTCCAGCCCAAACTGGACGAACCAAAATGCAGACCAGGAGACAGATTGAAATTCCAATAAACACAGTCATCAACCGTTGCTGCGCCAATTCAAGCAGTCTATCAACACGATAGCCAGAGATGGCAACCAAGTTGAAGGTCAGGATAAAGATCAGTATGCCGTAATCGAACCGAGCTCTTACGATCGGAATAAAACGAACAAAGGTTGCTGCTGAAGCTGTAAAACAAGGTGAGTCCAAAATGTTAGAATACTATTAGAGCCTGTAGTTAGTAATCTCCAAATCTGTCTATTTGATAATTTTACATACATAGTAAAAAGGCAGAAACACCAATTATTATGTGCTCAGATGTTTCACTTGATTTGCTTGCAAGCCAGTGGATCCCAACTGCAATCATTCCTGCGCTAAGAGTCGCCATTACTCTGTTCAAGCCTTTGTATATTGTGCCTCCTGCATAAAAAAATGAGAAGAGTGAGATTCTTAGAATGCCAGCGACAGAGATGTATAAGCATTCAAAAACATACCAACTGTGAATTCAAAGATGACAACAATGGTCATGATTGCCCACATAGCAGTTCCACCCACGCCTTGGTACAATGGCCTAGTATAATAGAAGATGGACACCAGAGTGAGTGCGAGTCCCACTTTGATACAGTGGATGAATTTTCGAGGATCATCTACGCCCAATTTCCATGCATTCTTCATGAATCTTGATGATGATCTCATATTCAAGCTTAGCAAATCAATCAATTGACGCCACAGTGCAATACGGGGCTCCAAGTTGTGCTCTTCCTGTGCTGATGGCTTGTGAGTTACTGTGACTCTCCATTCCAGTTCTCTTGTTTCTTCTTTCTTGGTAATCATTTTTGCTTTCTAAAACTTTGATGAAGGGCTTCTATTCTGGAGGAGCTTGTCTTAGTTGTTCTACTCTGCACTCTAGTATGGATGGAGTCAAATGTTATGTTCAACGGTTGGCTTTTTATATAGGTATAAAGTTAGGATTGCTAGTAATTTACAATTAAGTCGGTAGTAGTGGCCATGGCCGAACTTCTTTGTAAGGTTTTTAGAATGATGATCTGCGTAGGGAACCAAAATGGGAAGGTGCTGAACCTTTGACTTTTGATAAGTGACCTTTCATGGATAATCTTTTTTATTTTATTTTATTTTATTTATTTTGGAGGATTAGAAAACTATTTTACTCTTTTTTTTCTTGTAGGATCAGTAAATATCCTTTGGTTATCCTGAACAAATGATGATTTAGGCTTTGTTTGGGACGGCTTTTTTACTGCTTCTTAAAACAGTTTTTTAGCACAATAAATATCAAAAAGCTGCTTTAAGAAACAGTAAAAAAGCCGTCCCAAATGAAGTCTTAATTGAAGTCCTATGAAGTCCTATGCCCAAGTTGTAAAAGTATAATGACATTCTAAAATAACATCATCTTAAGCTTGGTTGGTAATGATGATTAGGAAAATGAAATAATAATAATAATCAAGGAGAAGTAAAAAAAAATATATGAGAGTTTATGTGATTTGGTGTATTCGGCCTATGTCAACAATTACACAAACAGTCAAATTTTAACACATATAGAGATTAAAAAAGAATAAAAATATATTATCTTTTTTTATCTCACTAACATTTTTTCCTCTTACTCTAATTATGCCCTCTTCAAATGTGAACATGATTCCTCCACCTATTATGCTCATTGGAGATCTAGAATAATATGCAGTCTCATGTTTTAAACAACATTACTAGTTACTCATTCCTATGATCTTAGCTTTTTTTTTTTTTTTTTTTGAGGAAGCCTCGGCATCCAACTATCATTGCCGACCCTTTAATGACAAATGTCTACCATACAACGAAGAAATCTTTCTATATACACCTAATAAGATAATTACTAGCTTCTAATCACTTTCTGTCCGCTTTTTTGACCTCCTCTTCTACTCCCTAAATGGAGAGATTATTAGGTGCGGAGTACGAATAGGGAGAATCGTCCACACAAGTATTGTTGGGCGCTAGGTACCTGCACTCGGTACCGCTAGGTATCCAGTGTTTGTGCGGACGGTGCACACTCCACACCTAATAAGTTTTCCCCTAAATGAAGATCTTGAGTTTTGTATCCATCAAACTTAAAACTCATGGATTGTATGATACCTTTATGTGGTTTGTTAACACTTGGGGTTCGTTTGGGACAACTTTCTTACTGCTTTAAGAAGAATTAACAAAGGCGTCTCAAACAAAATCGTAACCACTTTAAAAATATTAACAAATGATAAAATAGATGGATTTAATTAGAAGCTAAATTAATTTCATGCTTTATGAAACCCTTCAAATCTCTCCAAATTATATGATTTTATTTTCACACTCCAAATAAATGTAAATAAATTCTTCATTTATAAAATATATTTTTCATGTTTAGGTGCTTGCCATGTTGTATTACCAAATAAGAAAGGCCCTCCATACCTAATATTGGATCCTTCTACAACAAGCTCTTTTCTAGCAATTGGTGACTACCGAAAGCATAATTTGGTGCATGGAAAAAAAGTGATCAAGTAAACATCCATGCAAGCAAAAGGATATCACACTGGTGTTTTTCCTAATCTTAAAGAAAATCTAAGGCTAATAAACCAAACTCAAGCCTTTCAATACACCTCAAGGGCAACAGTACTATTTTATACCCCTAGCAAAGTGATAAGCAGTCAACCTTTGAAGCTTAAATTAGCTTATATTATTCCTCCACTAAGGCTTATACTTTCTTCATAGTTTAGGTAAAGGCATATAAGCCAAAGAAAAAATAGTGTAAATAAAAGAAATCTTATCCTTTTCTTTATTTTCTATCATGCAAAGTGGAGAATAGACAAACCTTATGATGCATGAGACTGAACCGCACTTATCAAGCTATGAGATTTTATTAGAAGAATTTATTAACTTGTTATTGTATTGGTTTACATGAAAGCTGACCTCTCTTATCACTGAGGGCCATCACTTGTGCTTCAATCCTTATAATATATTATTGTATTGTTTATTTCTTCTTTGATAAACCTAACCATATAAAGCAAGTGACATAAGCTCCAAAAAAAATGAAAGAAATTTAGGCTTCGTTTTCGTCAGTTTCCTATTGATTTTTAAGCGGCTTTTTAGTATAAAAATTTCTATTGATTTAGGTTTCATTTGGGGCGGCTTTCTTACTGCTTCTTAAAGCAGCTTTTTAGTATAAAAATTTATATTGATTTAGGCTTCATTTGCTCGTCTGTTCTCCTTTTAACATGGGAGATTAACAGTCAATAAGATGGACATCCAATTTTGGTTAATGATAGGCGTCAAACATTGGTGACCAGTAGATGTCATATTGCCATTGGGCAACCGGCATCAATGATGGGTGACGATGGACTTTAGGCAACAAAAAACTTTGGTGTAATCGTGCAAACTTAAACTAGCTATGCAAACAATGCGCACGATTTTACATTAATAGATGGAATTGAAGAGATTCTCCTGGCCATTTGATCTTCCTATCCAACGGCTCTCGATGAATGACATGATCATCAATTAGGTAAAGAAAAGCCTAATTATGCTTTTACCATTAAGATGATTATCAAGCTTGGGCAATTCATCATAATGGCCACCAAGCATTTGGCTTCATTGGTAAAGTGGGTAGCAAGTGGAGTATAGTAGAAGGTGCCTAATGGCCTTATTGAGGATGCATTTGCAATCTTTGGAAAATGCAAAGGTTTTCATTTGTATGATCAAAATATATGAATTAAATAACAATTAGAGTATATTAGATTGGTTGAACTTAGGAATTATACATTTTAAAATTTTGACTAAGGTATATTTTAAACTCTATAATTAATATCAAAATCATTAAAAATAATTATTTTAGTTTTTGCATTTAAAATGAGAAAATATAAATAAGTATTTTTAAAATATATTTTATATCTACAAACAATCAAATGAGCACTTAGTAAAACCTAAGGAGCCAATTATATTTCATAGAAAGATAAATATATATTTCTATTGATGAATGTTTGATGCTTCTGATGAGGAGGCATTAATTGTGGTTTACACATAGTAGTAATTCAATATTAACATTAAAAAAACAAGAAATTTTATTAAAATAAAAGATATTATTTCTCATCAGTAAGAAAGTTAGAGAATATCCTAATTGGATTCACTAAAAAAATTTTGCATCTTATAATTATTGTTATTATCAAATGTCACAAAATTTATAATGATTTTGTACTTTTTTTTTTCTTACAAACATTCTACAAAGATTCACACATATACATAAAAAAAAAAAGCTCACAAAGAATTCACTCCCTTCACTAAAATATTGAGATTATTATTATTCTTAACTAATAACTATAGTGTTTTTTATCAGACCGCCGGTTTAACCTCCAATAATTCCGTCAGTCAAATGACCGCCGAAAGTTTCGCCAATATACAGTAAGTTTCTTGTAGTGCAAGAAATATATGAATTTTTACATTGAAAACTCAAAACGAGAGCGAATAACCACAAGGCTATGCCCAGCTAAAATAATCTTCTATGTAGTTTAAGATTATAAAAATAAGCCCTCCTCCTTAATTAGGGATGATGAGATTAGCATAAAAATCAAATAAATGTATTTCATTCAGTAACTCCAAATGTTTATTTTGATGTATGAGTTTAGCAACAAAGCAATTTATTATATAAAAAACATTATGTCAAAAATTTTAATATAATTTTAATCAGAATAAATTAAAAATTAATATATTTGTTTTAAAATGAATATCTACATAAAAAAAATTATATTAAACTCAAATAAAAAAAATCAATTATTTTAAACCAATTCTCTTGAAAATTATATGAACAAATTCAATTAGTCAGATTTTTTGTTGCTATTTTATTATTAAGTGATAAAGAGCTCTATTCACTATCTATTTATTTATATTTTATGCAATTTAATCTCTCTGAATTCATTTTATTACAATAGTGATAAGACCTACTTAATACTTTTCAACATAATCTATTTGTTTCAATGGTCTTTTCCATTGATGCAATGAATTTTTCTTCTTTTTAATTAGGACCTTAAGTCATTAAGATTAATCAAACAGCATTAATTAGAACTAATGACTTCACTTTTAAGTCAAGTCAATGTACTTTCTCATAATATATTTAGCTGTTTTGGCTAAAGAAATTGTTTTTCTAATTTTAAAGCTATTGATCATTCTCTCTCTCTCTCTCTCTCTCTCTCTCTCTCTCTCTCCTTCCTTTTCTAAATTAAAGAATATACTAACTAATATTTATATATGATTAAGATTATGTAATGTTATTATCATAATTATTATGAGCCATTACATGCTGATACCCAAAGGATCATTGTGAGGACATGCTTGAGCCATTTTAACATAATAACCTTGAATATGCTTCTTATCTGATTTAAAAAAACAATCTAACAACAACTAACCAACCTCTTTCATAGGAGTAATTATTCTGTCCGAACACCGAACGTGTCCAGGGACCAATAAAAAAGAGCTCCATCACTAGGCGCTCGGTACCGACAACGGTACTGCTCAGTACCATCGATAAGCTGTTCGAACACAATAATTTTTCCTTTCATAGACATCTAGCCAGCGAGAAATTATTATGTGCAAACACCGGACGTAACTATGTGTCCAGACGCAAATCAGAGCGTGCCACGTCACCCAGTACACAACGGATACAACCTCACTACATAGGAGTGAGGTGACGTGGCGTGTTCTAATTTGCCTCCGTATTACAAAAAACAGTTTTTCACTATAGAAATTTTTGAAAGACAACGAAAATGTAGCAAGAAATCGATAGTCAAATAAAAATTATGACTATTATCTGAAAAATAGAACAGCGAGAAAGCTATCCTAAACAGATGCTTCTAAGTTGAACCAGTGTTGTCTATTATTACCACAAGCTCCAACATCTCCAAAAATCATATGGTCTACTACACAGGAATTAGATCAGTAGAAGTTTGTAGCCAGGAAAGTTCCAAGCTCAAACTTCCCATAGCACCCAGCCTTGCTTATTAGATATTTCTTCAGAGCTCAGCAGCATCTTGGAAGCCAAACTTGCTACAAAAAAGACATATTTCACTAACCACTCCTTCCACCCCACTATTCATTACCAGATTCCACTTGTCAAAATAACTCCAAATGTCATGCAATCCAAACTAGATGGGAGGAAGAATCTTAAGCTTCCAAGAACTTTCTCTCCTTGCTGTTTCCCATCTCCCATCAGTGCTACTTTTTAAACTAGCTCAGCTTCCACTTCTCATACCAAAAAAGTGTAAGCAGAGCACATCCATGAACATTCCTCAACCATAGGCTTTGTTGTATTCCCACCCTCACATATGTATTTAAAGCTTATAACATTGAGAAACTTCATTCAACAAAACTTCATAAAATATCTAACATCAAGAAGAAGATCTTTATGGCTGAGGAGAGACTAATCTATAGAGCATGGAGAGTGTTTTCTGAGCTCAGACTATGGAGTTTTGGTCACATGCTGTGGAATATAGGAGTGAATGATCCAAAGAAGGCTTTCCATGCCCTCAAGGTTGGACTTGCAGTAACCCTGGTTTCTATATTCTACTATGTAAGGCCACTCTATGAAGGTGTTGCAGGATCTGCAATGGGATCTGTCCTCACCGTCGCCGTCGTCTTTGAATTCAATGCAGGTAAGTTTCAAACAAGAGGATTCTCGTCGAAGGCCGTCTCCATGATTTGAATCTATGATTGCACTAATTTGAATAACAGATTCTTAGTAATTTGAATTGTAAGTAAGCTATTATGATTTTTGTACTAAAAAATTGTTTTAATAAGAACTAAGAAAGCCGTCTCGAACTAAAAAAGCCGTCTGAAACTAAGGCTTCGTTTGAGACAGCTTTCTTACTGCTTCTTAAAACAAAAAATAAATAAATAAATGAATGAGATAATACACTGTCAGACTCCTCCATTATTGCTTTATATGTCAGCCATGAAGATGTCAAGAAATAAACCAGCTAATGAACAATAAAATGAATGTCACAGGTGGAACAATTTGCAGGGCATTCAATAGGACATCAGCCACTTTCATTGCTGGTTTCTTGGCGATAGGCATTCATATAATTGCAGATAGATCAAACAAAGAGATTGGGCACATAGTTCATGGAATTGCAGTCTTCTTAATAGGTAAGAAAATACTGTGATATATATAGACTTTTCTAAGCTTGTTTCCTAATTGACTTCTTCTTTTCTGATAGCTCTGGCGGCGACCTTTGCTCGATTCATTCCTGTCGTAAAGGCGCGATATGATTATGGAATGCTTGTGTTCATCGTCACCTTCACAATGATCTCTCTCTCAGGCCATCATCTCAATAAGTTGCTTGACATGGCGAAGCAAAGAAGCTTCACAATTGCTCTTGGGAGCTTCATTTGTGTGCTTGTTTCAGTGCTAATATGCCCAGTTTGGGCAGGGAAGGAACTTCATATATTGGTTGTTGGAAACATGGAAAAGCTTGCTAATTCTCTTGAAGGTAAGCTTTGGATTTAATTTTTGTCAAGGGGCATATAAGATCCCATAATAGATACATAAAAGCAAATAGAAAAGGCCGGCAAGGAGCCAAACTCAAAATTAACCAAAAGGTTCCACATCAGTATATATATCAAGAAAGGGAAAAATTATTACGTGCGGTGTCCGGATGTGTGCAGAGGCCAATCCGGATGCATCAAGCCACCCAATGCACAGTACATTGGATGACATGACACATCCGGATTAACCTACAGACTCGTTCTGACACCGCACAGAATAATCTCTCCAAAAACGACAAAACGAACATCTGCAATCCAGCTAAAAGAAAGGCAAGACAGAACCACAAACAAAATGGCAACATAAAGTGGCCCAGAATATCTGCATACAAACTACAAAGCAAAAAAGGGAAAAGAACCAGCGAACCAACTACCAACTTGAAATTAATAAAGAATATTATTAAGCTTTTCCAATATGATTGATAAACTATCATTTTATTGATTTTTCATACTTGGTTTGCATGAATGAGCCAAAAGCTAATCTTTTTCTCCCAATCATACTCTACAGTATGTGTGCTTGAATATACGAAGCAAGGTCAAGATTCAAAAGGCAAGGAGGACTCACCCCAAAAGCTTCCAGGTTATAGAAGTGTTCTTGCCTCAAAGGCATCAGAAGATAGATTGGTATGAATTACAAATATCTCTACAAATAATGACTTTTTTAATCATCTCTAATCATCTCTATCACAAAAGTAAATATAAGATCACAGAACAAAATAAGCATTTCTAATGTTCTTTCTACTTCAAATAAAGGTGAACTTAGCAAGATGGGAACCTCCTCATGGCCAGTTTGGTATGTCACATCCATGGAAACATTACCTCAAGATCGGTGCTTCGATGCGATACTGTGCAAGTTGTATGGAAACACTCCATTCTTATACCAAATCTGAAGGGAAAATTCAGGTAAACAAACCACCTAATCAGTTTTTTCAGTATCAAATATATCTGAAAGACTGAAAGACTTCTTTTTATGCGTAATTTCAGGCACCTGAAATCATAAAAGATTATCTTTGTTCTGCCTTCATGAGACTAAGTTTCAATTCATCCATAGTTCTAAAGGAGCTTGCTAAATCGGCAAATGAGATCAGTAAGTCTTCAACAATGGATGATTTAGTTAAAGACATGAAAGTTGCAGCAGATGAGCTTCAAGTGGCACTAAGAACTCTTCCTAGAATGATATTGGCAATAAAAGAAAACCAAACAAGAGTATATAATGGTGAATTGAAGGATATAAACTTGAATTTAGTTGAGGTTATTCCTCTTGCCACAGTTACTTCACTTCTGATGGAAATCACTACAAGAATTGAGGGTACTGTTAGTACAGTTAATGATTTCGTCAATGAAGCTCTTCTTAAAACATTATAAATATTTTGGAAGAAAATATTTGGTGGGAGTGAGATGTGTGTAAGAAGAGAGATATAGAGAGAGATGAGAGAGACTGTATCATAGAAATATTCTCTCTTTTGTTTCTATATCTCTCTCGATCTCTTCTTGCTAATGGACAAAAGATATGAAATATATAGCAAAGATAAGAGTTTCTATGAAGCTTTTTTTTTTTCTCTCGATCTCTAAATAGATTCAAAAACTTTAAAAAATAACATTGACCTTTGTTTCCATGAATGTATGTAAAAGGATCCCTTTTTGGTCAAGTGAAGGAGTAAATTGGTCTGACTATCTATTTTATATTTAATTTATATTTATGAATGGTGGTCTAAGATCTTGTTTTACTTTTCTTTCAATTGACAAAATTATTAGAGTCATTTGACTTTTGGACCTTACAATTATGTTCAATTTATTATTTAAATTGATATTCTTTCTTTATGATTTACTTTATAAATAAATATCGAATAAATATGAAAAAACAAATTTTATTTATTTGAATAAATATGAAAAAATAAAATTTATTTATGCATATGAAGAGTTGTATTACACTACTTTTAAAATTAATTTAATATTTTTTTATATATTAAATATAATTTATATCATAATATTCTTATATATTATTTTATTTAATAGTAAATTTACTAATTTAATTAATTTTTACATATATTTAGCTAAATTAAAAGTCAAATAAACCAAAAACATGCAAAACTCCAAGCTTTATGGCCTCCATAGAAATGTTAAAACGACAGCTTTTTGACGACGGCGAAGAGAGATGGCGAAGCTGTACGAGGCGAAGACGACGCCGAAGGATCTGAACAAGAACACCCTGGGGTGTGGACGACCTACATCCTCATACTCTTCTTTTGGTGGCTTGTCATCCTCTCCGTCTTTGGTTGCTCCGCTGGCGCCGCCTGGACTGTCGTCAAATGTTTATAGTCAAAACAAACATTTCCATAAGAGGAATCTAACGAGCTGGAGTAAGGTCATTAAAACACTTAAATGCTAAAAGAATAATCTATGATCAAATAAATTAATACAAGCTTTCACATGAAGTGTCTTAGGACTACGATATTTAGCGAAGAAGCGAGCCAAATGGTGAAAGATAGTTACCTTCGTGGTAATCTTCTATTGTGACTTCCAACGACATTGTCAAATAGAGTGAAATGGGTGAGATCGTTACCTTTGTTGTGAGCTTCCATTATGACTTTCGATCCGACAAGAATGATGTTGTTCAAGAGGAAAAGCAAATTTACTTAAGAGACTCTTCACATTGAAGAACGCAAAGTCGAAGCCTCAATGAAGACATGGAGATGAGGAAAAGCAAACAACAAACTAAAGAGAAGAAAAATTATAATACAGTTTTGTTTGATCTATTGGTTGAGAGCTTTAGCTATCAACCAAAATGTATTAGGTTTGAAGTTTGTATATGCAATATTTTTATGAGTTTGTCTTAATTAGCTCAAAAGTCCTCCAAAAAAGAGAAATTATAGAAATAGGCAATGGCAAAGAAGAATATCATCTACCTTTTTCCCAACTATGTTTTGGCTTCTATCAACTATTTTATTTTTATTTTGTTTTTTTTGTTTTTAGTAATCAATTAGCTTACTAATTAATTATTTAATTATTAGTTATGATATTAATATATAATAAATATAATTAGATTAATTTAATCAAAATTTGATTAAAAAAGTAATTAGGTAGAGCATGAGCAAGACAAAGAGAAGAGAAATTATATAAATAGATCGATAGGCAATGATAAAAAAATGCAAGTGATGAATAAATAGAGTTGATAAGTCTCCAAAAATCACCCTAATTAGGTGCGAATCTTGATGCATATATGAATTGAAAACTTCCAAAATTAAATTTGGTATCATCCAAACTCTGATTTCAGTAAACTTATGGTCATATAGAATTTCTCAATGAGATGAACCCAACGACACCAAAATGAGTTCAATCCGACCCCAAATAGGCATAAATCAAGGGATCGAAATATATTTGAAAAATTCAAAGCATTAATTGGATGATCAAATGTTATCCATTAGTAGCATTCTTATAGTTGAATCGAGCGGCTCGATGAGATAAATCTAATCAGCCCAATATTTCTTTATTTTGATATAATTAAGGCACTTAAATGCTGCATAAATGTTTTATAATTGAAGGGATTAATAAGAGTCGTCTGATTAAGTACTCCAAATTTTCTCCATATCTCTCTATAACCACTCTCAAAATCTATGAATAGACACTCTCCCTGTATGAGGGGGACTTTTGAGATAGGATACTTATACCCTAGCGAGAGACTCAAGGGAGCTCTAAAGCTTCAAGAATCCTGAAGCTGCAACCTCAGCACCACTATTGGTGAACCCTGGTCACCCAACAAACGTTATTGGACCTTTGTCCGACCATCACCACTGGACCTCTGTCCATACACCACCGCCTACTATGATCTCTTCGACCTTTGTCAGCCGACTACAATCCCTTCGACCTCTAACACCTAACAACGATCCCTTCAACCTTGGTCTCCCGACTATATGCCCTCTAACCTTCGCCGCCAGCCAATTGAGATCCTCAGACCACTGTCGCCTGACAGTGGTATCTTCAACCATCGTCGCCTAACTACTATCCTTTCGACCTCAATCTCCTGACTATAGTCCTTCCGACCTCTATCTCTCATCGACTATAGTTCTCATACCAACGTCATCCAACAACAGACCCTTCAACCACCGTCTCTTTATTACAGCCCCTTTGACTTCTATTGCCCGACTACATTACCTCTGACCATAGTCGTCCATCGGCTACAGTCCCTCCTACCATTATCTCATGATAATGGTCCCTTTGATCACAATTGCCCATCGACTATGGTCCCTCCTATCACTACCATATGGCTATGGCCCCTCCAACCTTAATCTCCCAACTACAACCCCTTCTACCTCAATCTTTCGACTATAATTCCTCTGACCTCCATCGCCTGCCAACTAAAGTCCCTCCAACCTCGTTCTCTCACCAACTATAGCCCCTTTGACCTATGCTACCCACTGACTGCTACCCCTCTAACATCTGTCGTCCAATTAGGATTCCTTCGACCTCCGTCACTTCTAAACTATGGTCCCTTCAACCTCGGTCGCTCAATTACAATCCCTCCGACCTATGTTGCCCGACTACGATCCCTTCGACCTTTGTCACCCCGATAATGGTCTCTTTGACCCCAATCGCCCTATTATGATCCTATTAACCAAATGAACAAACTAACGTTCTCTTGAAAACAACTTCCATGCCATTGTATTCTCCTACTCCAACCACGTATTATATTATTTACGAAGTATATTTACTACATTGAGCCAATGCCTTTCCCCGTAGAAGAGAGTCACTTGTAATCAACAACAAATACTAGTGAAATCATTCCAATTCGGCCAAACCCCATGATTTTTTCATTTTTAAGGTTTTATATGTAAAAACACTACCAAAAAAGTGGAATTTCTGCAACACTTGATGCTATATCAAAGCGATTTTAACTGCTACTAATTGCAATGGATTAAATCACTACAGCTAGTAGCAGTTTAATATGCTGCAACGAAAGTTGTAAAATATGATTTTTGAAGCCCCAATCTCTCATTAACCCGCAAGCCTTCAAACATTTTCCTCTTCTCCATTCATATAATTTCTATATTCTCGCGCCCTAAATTTGTCCCTTATTTTTTCATTCTTTTGATCGATTGTTGAATTGCATCTTAAATTTAGTATTATTAAATTAGTTTTAATTATTACTTAATTTAATTATATCATTAATAATTTAAATATTATAAATTTAATTCTTATGCATTAATTAAACTATTAATTATTTTATTAATTTACTTAATTATTAATTATTTAAATTATTTTAATTAAGTTAGCTTAGAGGTCTAGGGTTTGCTTTGCTGGCTTCTTCGGCAGTCCTTCGGTGCTATTCGACTTTGCTCATTCGACGACGTCCCCTTCGACTTCGCTCCTTCGACGACGTTCCCTTCCTGTCTGATCGGAAGTTAGGACATTTGAACAAAAGCAACCACGGGAGCTCACTCGTTGTGACGGAGGTAACTTTCTCCCTTTTCGCGAGCTTCTGTTCTATCACAAAGCTCACTCGTTGTGAAGGTAACTTGTTCCTCCTTCTCTTTCTTCTGTAACATCGCGCCTCCATCTTTTCGGATGACGACGCAAATCGGCAAAAATCTTCTGTACTTTTTGGGATGTCTTGTTCAGTATCTTCTTACTTTTACTTTTAAGAAATGGTTTACATGTTTATACTTATCATGTGATTAAAGCAGACTATTTATTTGGTCGTATATTTGTTTTTGTTTTGGTGTTGGGATGTGGACATTTTGTTGAATTCACGCTAGCTTGCACTGTAACTTTTTTCATTCAAGGAATTGGTGAAGATATAAGCTACCTACATCTTTTCAAAATATATAAAATGATTATTAACTAACACATATCTTCATTTGCTATCATTGCATACTGTTGCCCTGTTAATTCAGGTTATTTGTCCCTGATATGAAATCATTGTAGCTGTAACATGACATTATACCCTAACAAAATGTGGGATTGGCATTCTAATGTTCAAGTCATTGGTAAACTTTTATCTTTTTTGAATTGAAACCCTTCAAATTGAAAAGGTGCAGAGAGATAGGGACTGTGTTACATTATAGTGAAAAAGTGCACAGACTCGGATATTTTCCTGGTCCATCAGCAAAAACTCTTAGTTGTTGCTTAAGCTGGGTGGGAAAGCATTTTAAAATTTTTTAGCTTTTTACTGGGTACCCTGCATACGCATAGTTAATGAAGGTCATTTTTAAATTTCCAACTTGCACAATTAATGAAAGGTCATTTTTAATAAAATAGAATTCAAATATAGTTTGATAGGATTTAGCATAAAATAAAAGTTAATGAAAGGTCATTTTGATATCAAATACCTAGCACACACCAAAAAATAGAATTTTTCACAGCAATTGTTTAGAGCAATTTTAAAATCATTGCCAAAACCCTGATTTAGAACCAATTTGGACAGCTACATTTTGCACCAGTTTTAACCTGTAGAGTTAGAACCGGTTTTAACCGTCGGTAAAGCCCCGCCATTAAACCAAATCCCTAATTCCCAATCTTATACGTGAGAGCTCGACTTTTCCAACTGAACCTCATCTTCCTCACTGGCTTAACGCTTATTTTCCTAGCCAATCACCACGAGCATATCCTTTATTGTGTTATTTTATTCTTTAATATAATCAGCTTTATTACTTTAAAAGGTGAGAATAGGATATTATCATCTCTAACATGCTTTATCTCTCTTCATTTAGTAATGCAATAATATGAATATTATATTCCATGTCAAATTTTATCTATATGATTGAACTTATCACCAATCCTTTATGATTTATCATTCATGCTAAGCTATATGATTAAAAGTATCACCAATCCTATATGAATATTTTTATCATCATAATAGTAAAATTAAAGTTTGAGAGGCTTGAAAAATGAAGCTAATGGCTACCTTCCTTCTGTTCTTCTTATTGCTAAGAGTTACCTGAAGGTAATTAGTTTGAGATATAATATGATCACAAGTCTATGAACATGATGGTTGCATAAAAAATTGAGTGACCTAATGAATCTTTATTCTTAACAGTGACTTGGAAAATCATTTTTCACTTAATATGGATAAGAGTTGGATTACAAAAGCCAAGTGGAGTCGTGATTATGTAACTGGTGTAAACAATTTCTTAGAGTTTGCAAGTCGAAGTCAGAATTTATCTGGGAAAATTTTATGTCCGTGCAAGTCATGCATTAATAGGTACTTTCATTCTATGAAAGATGTGAAAGACCATTTAATTTCCAAAGGTTTTTTTGCTGGATATGTTGTATGGAATCGACATGGGGAAGAGCATTGTATTATAGATGAATATGCAATGAATAAAGCATCTGGTGCCACACCAAAGTTAAAGGAAGGCGAAGCTTCTTCTAAGGTCCTGGCTATGAAGTATCTAGTGCAACTCCAACGTGCAATAAATTTCATTACTATTTTTTGTTTCTTTAAAACAAAAGTTGACTAAATTTATTATAACATAGATACAAGCTTGCGTGCTTTTGGCTGAGGATGGGCTGATACCAGATGATAGGAATGTGAAGGCTAACGAAATGGTGTTCAATATGGTTATGAGACCTGAACACCCATAAAGAGTCAGGACCCAAGGATTTGGTGTCACTCCTACACGATATTTTCCTCATAGCACGAATGAGGGTAGGAATAGTGGTGGAAGCTGTTTAAGTCAAATAGTAAATCTCAGAGAGGAGGTGAACTCATTACGTACTGAAATGAGAGAATCCATGCAACAATTTCAAATGCAGCATCCATCTCAAGGAAGCTCAAAAATGGTATGTAAAATTTCACATTCTAATTTTAATGTTTGTTATTTGAATACTAATATTTTATAATCTTCTTATAATTGATAGGGTGGCAATGGAACTTCTTCTAAAAGATGATGTTATGGAGAAAGATAATGACGTTTTGAAGATAACTCATGTTTTTGATAAATTGTTATAAAATGAATCTCAATATGAAAGTCTACTTTTTTGGGATGTTGTTTAAAGTTTTGATATTGTTGGTTATCAAATATGAATGATGAATACTCTTATCTTTTTGACATATCAATGACTTAAAAAGTTTCACTTGAGATTATTTGGGTTTATAGCTGCATTGAGATCAGGTTGTTGATTCCTTCAAGTTGCTCATCTACTTATCTTACTATTTGTATCTCTCTTGTGTGCTGGTTGTCGATCTGTTGGCTTGGTCCTTAGTCCTTACATATATGGGCCATCATGGCTCATTTCTCCTCGGATTTCATCAATCGCCTGAGGTTCTCATTAAGGGTTTTTCATCTCGAGGATCTTTCTTCTTTTGTATTTTTGTGTGCATTTTGATTAATGAATGAATTGGATAATGCTTATGTGTGATTTTGATTAGTGAATGAATAGCATGTATTTTCGCATCCATGGATTTGCTCCTATGCTTGTGCATTTTGATTTATTTCCCATTCATCTCAGTTTTTCATTCTTTTAATTTAGTATCCTATACATTAGTTTTCGTCTGTTGGGATGGCAAATGTAACCAGTTAGATTTTCTTGAATGGGGCTTACTTGGAGCTATTTCTCTCCGATTTAGAGATTTAGGCAGTGTTTGGATGCTGTGAATTTGAGAGAAAGAAATGTGAGATAGAAGAACTCAAATCAATAGCCCATATTTATAATTAACGAACAAATTGCTGGGATTTCATTTACTTTCCTTTATTTATTTATTTTTTCAATCTTAAGCAAAGCTTGAGGAGGCTGATAAATTCTGAGTTTTAGTACCTTTTGTTATGGAAGAGGCGAAAAGTTGAGGCAAAAAGTGTGAATATGTGGAGCCACTGAATACTCATTTTGGGAGAAGCTTATGGTGAAAAAAAAATTTGGCTGATGATAGTTGCTCAAGCAGAAGTATTCCGGTAAAAGATTGTTGAAATTTGATTATAATTTGAAGTGGCTAAACACTATTTGAGCTTTTTCATTTTTTCTGTCTCTAGCCGCTCTGAAATCTTATATGAGCTTTCTTATTTAGCCGCTCTGAAATCTTATGTGAGCTTTTCTCTTTCCTGTTTATGTACTTCACTTTTGTTTAAAGCAATTTTCTTTAAAAGGGTCACCAACCCGGGCTTCTTTGTCATTCGTGAAGCATGCTTTTTATGTGCATCCTCTAGCGAGCTATGCATCCTCCAATGAGCTACTGTCAATGCGTCTTGCAGTGACCACCCATTGTTAATTCTGGCTCGAGCTCATAAGTCAAACTCGAAGCCACTATTTTTCTGGCGAGTGGAGCTCAAGTACAGCATTTAAGCTTGACTCCAGTATGACCGTACCACTTAGCACAAAGCTTGAATTAGCCCTAACTTCTGCTTGACTCTCCTCATTGACACACCTGTCACTCATTATTCAATTGGTAAGACTTCTAGCTTTCCTATGATTATTGTAAGTTCCATTGGAATTTTCTCACCTCTTAAAAACACATTTTTTTTTTTTATAACCCTATTTCCTCTTCACTCAGCCATGAAAATTCTTTTTCCATGTACAATCTATTTTTAGATTTTTTTCAACCAACCCTATTACTAGAACTAGTCATCTTATTTTAAAGTATGATTTCGCTTGTGACATTTTTTTTTATTGATTTTAAAATAATTTTTTAGTACAAAAATTTTTAATTTAAAAAAAATTTGTGCTAAAAAACTGTTTTGAGAAGCCCAAGTTTGATTCAATTAAAGAATTCTAATTTATCACTCTTAGCATTCTGTTTTGCAAGGTTAATAGGTTCTCTCCTTTTAAATTCCACCATCTTATCCTAGGATCATACTTTCTTTTAATTATTTTACGTAAGCTCCTAATATATAAATCTATAATGACTATCATATATTGTGCAGTTAATTCTTCTCTTAAAATCGCTTTATGATATTTTCAAGAAGATTTCTCATTCCTTCTAACCATGAAGAAAATTATTTATGAATTGTTAACCCCATTTTCTTAAGTAACAAAGTGTTCTCATTTCTGTAAGTACATATTTGCAATTACCAGGCCTCACTAGATAATGCAACCTATGATTGAGAACAATGATTCTTTGATTAGATTGGTTTGAATATTTCTATTAACTATGTAGACTAAGGTTCCTGACTACTTACTACGATGAAATTATAGGATCTTGTCAAGTTTATCATTATTCCATCATCATGCGCTCAAATTCCATAACAGTATATTATTTTCTCTAATCCAAATTATTACTACTAAAGCAAAGCATCGTAGAGGTTTGGACTAGTCTTTATCAAAAGTACTTACTCGTGATTTAGAGAGCTGATTAACCATGGGGGGGGCGGCTAGCACTTATAAGAAACCTTAAACTGAATACTAAAGTCTCATAAGTGGAAGAAATATGTAGTCACTATCTTTATAATTCAGTTTACTTATTGAAAAATCAATCTTAATACCAACTTGAGCATTCAGTAGAGGGAGATTAAGATGTTTCTGAATTTATGAAATCTTAGATATATAAAAGATAAATTAATGAAAAATCAAACATACATATAAAAAAAGAAATTGAATTTATATTGGCAAATTCAAAGAAACTAAGCTTTAAGAAAACCACACATGCTCAAATGTTCCTCAAAAATAGTTTATATAAAAAAAAGCCTTAGCTACATACTGAGTTTTGCGACCAAGGAAGCTTAGAAGAAGAAGACTTAGAGAGTTAATCAAAACACTAAAGAAATAGTTCAGAGTGCTAATAGATTGTAAATCTCTAGATTTTGGAGGCATTTATAGAATATGGAGACTCAAATGGGAAGAATAAATAAGTCTTAGGAGATCTGTAGCCAAATTCAAAACTTGGGTACATAAAGTATGAACATTTAATGCCTAATCAAAACTCTGGGCAAATGTGACAAGAGGTTACTTTGAACCAATAAGACAAGATGTTGCTATTGAGGAGACTTGAGATTTGATGAAATATTGTTTAAAACAAAATGCAAAGAAAAAATTGGGACTGTTAGAGAAGGTTATCTCTTGTTAAGTGATCTAAAGGATGAACTATAAGTGTTTGTCAATTTAAAAATAAAATAAAATAGATCAATAGAATTTTTTGGCACATCTGTAATATTATGATGGCCAACTTTAGTCTATAATTGTCCATAAAAAATGATTGGAAGACAAACTAAATTGTTTGGTCGATTTTTAGAGAAAATTGGCTAGTCCTCTTTATTAAGCTAGACGATCATTTTTGGGAAAACTATAAATTAGTCAGCATGGCATAGTTTGATAAAGGATTTTTTTTTTTTTTCAAATACAAATGGTGTTCCATACTATTGCTAACTACATCATTGAAATAAAGAATTTGAGCATCCTTATTGTCTGCCTTATATATCTAGAGTAATTTTTTCTTGATTTTTTTAGTTTTGCTTATAGTAAGGCCTATGAAATAAATGAAAAAAAAAACTCGTAAATACACTTTGGCAGCATTTAAGAATTGATCACCATTAGCATTTGCCTTCAATTGGATTGAAGTGCTTTTGGCTTCTCCTCAAGATAAAGCACCATTAGTAATTTAGGGTATATCTCTGATGTGGACATCGACCAGAGGTTCAGACATGTGTATCGTCGTAGACAGCGCAGATCGACGGCCGCGATTCAGAGTTTATATTTCTAGATATTTATGTATTTTTTTATTCATTTTTCTTTTTATTTCCTATTGTACCCCTAGTA
>NW_021319083.1:13767401-13770943 GCF_001605985.2 Dendrobium catenatum | reverse complement strand
TCGAATAGAGGATCCTTGTATCTTTGCTATTTGTCTTGCATCTACTAGTAAAATACAAGTCTTTTCTCCACATCTTCCGCGGTTTTTCCCTATTTTTCTACTGTTTTTGGCTGATTTCCTGCTGTGGGCAGCAGATTGCTTTGAGATTTGTTGCCAAAGTGATTAGGAAATACTTGAAATCAAGTATTTCCTATCACTAATCTATGTAAATAGTTTGGTCATATTCAGATCTTCATATAAAATAAAAAAATAAAAAATAAAGAAAATATTCAGATCTTCATATTATGAACCAGGCTTTCGCGTAATGTTTCAAACTTTAAACTCATAATCCTGAAGTCATGCCATCATGGGTTCTAGCCCCATTCTTATTAACCAAACAGACAAAATAATTTCTGAGTTTTGAGCAGCACGTCGATAACAAGACATTCAAATAGCATCAACAGCTTCAACTACAGAAGCTTTTAAATTCAGCTTTACCTACAACAACTTCCTAAAATTTTCGCCAATAACAGTAGTCAAGCCAAACGATGCCTAAAAAGTCAGTGCTTCCTTAGCCAGTTGGAAGCTACGGGCAAGTTGCTCATACATTTGGATTTCTTCCATACCTTACAATCCCTAATTTAACAAAACAGTTAAATGTATCCTAGATAGCCCCTATCCACTGCTTACCAAATTTGTCAGTAATCAAAATAAGAGGGAAAAAAGTTACGCCTGTGAAAAACATGAAGTGGAATAGAAAATAAGAATAATCTATCACATGTATTCATTCATAGATGAGGAAAATGTGGTGTTGATACGATGTAGAAGAGTGAAATACAAAACTTTAGATGAGTCGTTAAACAACACATTTATTCACACAAACATAGGCGGATCCATGGTGTGCTGAGGGTGGGCAATTGCCCACCCTGAAAAAAAAAATATTCATTAAGGGTGGCTTTTTCGGAAATTTAACCCCCCTCAAAACAGTTTTTTGCCCTAAATCCCGCCCATCTGCCCAGTTTTGCCCATCTCGACGTCTCGACTCTCCGTAGAATCGCACTCGCGATTTTCTCCATGATGCGGACATCGATCAGAGATTCAAGCATATGTATCGCCGGAGACAGCGTAGATCGATGGCCACGATTCAGAGTTTATATTTCTAGTTATTCATGTATTTTCTTTTATGCATTTTTCTTTTATTTCTTGGAGTTTCCTATTATACCCTTAGTATGAGCTAAGTCATGATTGTAATATAGTCTTTGAATTTTTCTTTTGGGTTGGGACCTATATATAGGTTATTCCTAGTTGTATTGAGGTTCATGAATTATTGAATGAAAATTTGATTTTATTTCTTCTTACTCTTCTTGCATGAGAGTTAGAGAGAGGTGAGAGAGAAAGCCCGAGGTGAGGGCAAAAGCATTACCCACCAGTCATTGGAAGAGTCCGTGGCTCGTGGTTTACCCCCTTCATCCCACTCTTCTTCCTTCTCCCCAAACCCGCCGGCCCTAGGCCACTCTTAGCCGCCGGCCACCCCACCTTCCTCGATCCGTTGGTAAGCCTCAACCGTCGGCCTCATTCCCCATCCCCTTCCCGCACAAATTTCAAATTTGAAATTTGAAAATTTCAAATTCCGAATTCTTTCCTAATTTGGAACTCCAATTTAGGAAAGCTTTCGTCATGAAATTCAAATTCAATTTGATGTAACTTGGGGTTATGAGATCAATTGCCACATCATCACCCTAATTTGGAAACCCTTCTCCCTTGGATTCCTCTCTCTCTCCCTCTATGCATGCCGCCGGCCACCCATGGAGAAATCCCCCATCAATGGCGTATTTAATGTCGTGATCGTTTTTGAAACTATAATTTGATTTCAAAATCTTTCCCTCCTAAATTACTTAAAACTGAAATTAACTTTCAGTTTTAAGAATTTTAAAACATCATCTCTCCCTCTAATAGCCGCCGGCCACCCCCCTTGATGAGCCCCATTAATGGCTCATTAAATCCCTTAATTACTTTTGAAATTTGAAATTCTTTCAAGTAATTCCCTCCAAATTTACTAAAACCTAAGATTAATTTCAGATTTTAGTAAATCTCTTACTACATTCACCCAACCTAAATTCCTCCTCACAATACACCGCCCCCTCTCCCAACCGTGGCCGAACTCCCCATCCCCCCTTGGAATCCCGCCGGCTCCCCTCTCCACCTCCTCCCCCTCCTTTCAACTCAAGGACTCTCCCTCACCGCCATTTCATACTCTTCTCCTTGAAAGATTCTCCAACGCCAAGCATGTATGGCGGATCCGGAGCTTAAGTGGGGATTTGTGTTCAACGCCGACGGAAGCATTAATATCCTACGATCTCCGTGCTTCGACGTAGGATTTGAAGACGACGCCACAGTTGAAGAATACTTGGAGCGAGTCGTCCCGATTCTTGTGAGCATCATCGATCGACGATTTTCACGCTACGATTGGAGTCTCGACAGTCAAGCATTCACGCCATCCTCGTCACCGTCAACCTCTCCGTGGCTAAAGGCCATTGGTGTGGCTACCGTCTTCGTGGCATTGTTAAGTGTGCCAAAAACCTTCTCCCGCTAAGCCCGACTCGAGTGTGAGTGAGCAAGGTACTCGTTGTGAACTTTCTAGACATTAACCGTGGGAATTCTATTATTTTCCACATTTGCTTTATTGTGTAACTTTGAGATCCTTCTTTAATTGTGTCTAAACACTAGCTTGTAACCGCTTATCATAATATTTCGTTAACGGAAACTTCTTGAATCTTAACTTACGAAAGCTTAATCTTACATTGGTATACTTTGTGATTCTTAATGAATTTCATGTGCAATTCTTGAATGTATCACATCATATTTGGTATCAGAGCATGGTTACCATGCTTGGCATGCGTAGAAAGCATCCTAGGGTCTAGTTTCTTGTGTTAGTTCAAAACTTGCATGCATATCATTGCTTAGATAGAAAAAAACTTCACTGTTTTGTTACTGTTTTTGCATTTCCTGCACACGTTCATGAGCATTTAAGTCATCTTAGCTAGTGTCTAGGTGCTGCCTTTGAGTCCGTAGTGTTTCAAACTGCTTAGGACTCTTGGACTTGTGTTTGTAGTTGCTGCCCCCTCGATTCCAGCAACTACTGACATCATTTAGGAGAACTTGAAGGTGCTGTTTTTGTGCTGTCCACACCTTAAGACCTTCCCTAAACACTTAGAAAACTTAACCTTTGGTTAAACCTGCTGCTCCTTAGTTTTCCTGCACCTAGTAGTAGCCTTTAGGGTGGATCTTAAGTGCTTTTCACCTGCTGTCCCCACTCCAGAATTTACCTCAGGTGATTAGGAAGCGACGATCTTTGTATTAGTTTGCTGTCCAGAACTTCCCCACTGCTGTTGATACCCTGTTAGTGAGCAAATCAGTGTGGTTAGCTGCTTAGAAGCCCTCCTTAGTGTTCCCTAGCAACCCACCATGGATCCCCCACATATGCAAGCAACCTTAGACATGATTGTGAGCCAGTTGGGCTCAATGTCACAACAAATTAAGGACACCCAAACGAGTGTAGCGGA
>NW_021319083.1:13740276-13764105 GCF_001605985.2 Dendrobium catenatum | reverse complement strand
GATACTTACTTTTGGAAGGTCGTAAGGAGATTGTATTTGGCCATTAATTTCAGGAGGAATGTTATAAGGCATCAATAGATTTATTCATGCGTTGTGGCATAAAATTCTTATAAAATTTCTTATATAGAATTTTTTTTTCTTATAAAAATTTCTTATGTAGAGATGATGCTCAGGTGGATGAATACTTTATGGTGCCGAATGTTGGCCTTTAAAAGAGAAGCATAATACTAAGTTAAGTGTGGCAGAGATGAGGATGCTCAGGTGGATGAGTGGCTTTACTCTTAGAGATAGGATACAAAATGAGCATATACGTGAAAAGGTTGGAGTAGCTCCAGTAGAAGATAAGATTAGAGAAAGTCGCCTTAGATGGTTTGGTCGCATAAAACGGCGGCCTTGCGATGACCCGGTTAGGAGAGTAGAGGTATTAGATTTGATTTATGTTTAGAAAGGTAGGGGTAGACCTAAAAAGACTTAGTTAGAAAATATTAGGAATGACCTTTCTTTATTAGATTTAAACGAGAATTTGGCTTTTAATAGGACACAATGGAAAAAAGGATTCATGTAGCCGACCCCACGTAGTGGGATAAAGGCTTGATGTTGTTGTTGTTTGTGTATAAAAATTTCTTATGTAGAATTTTTTTTTCTTATCATAGAATTCTTATAGAATTTCTTATATAGAATTTCTTTTTTCATAGCCTCATTTATTCATGCGTTTTGACATAAAATATATCAAAATTTTCTTATAGAAATTTTATTTTTCCGTTTAAGTGGTCCGTTGTGTATATTTTTATTATGAAATGATCAATATCAACTCAAATTTTGAATTGCTCGACTGAATCAACGTAACTTCTATGAACTTCTTGTCGTCCAGGTGCTTTTCTTACAGCCGGTGTTCTTACAGCAGGCCTTATAAGCTTCCGAAATGGAAATTCTCAACTCGGCCAAAAGCTGATGAGGGCTCGAGTGGTATTTCAGGGAGCAACTGTTGCTGTAATGGTGGGGAGCGCAGCTTTTTATGGAGAACAAATCAATTGGTTCAAAAAGAAAAGCGATTAATCGCTTCAAAAACATATTCTGTTTTCCCTGCATGTGGAAGCATTAATTCCCTTCACCATAAGCATTTTTTTTCTTGACAGAAAGTGTCAGCTGTCCTGATTAGCTGCCTGCAGAAAATTATTATTATTTTACCTGCAGAAAATTAAATTAATCATTATCAAAGTCTGATATTATATGCCTTTAGTGGCATGTCTGTCATCGATCTATGCTTTATACTTCAAGTTCTCAGGAAACCTTTAATGTCAAAAAGAATATTAAAATTTATTAATAGTTGTGTTAAATAAAACCATTTTAGTGTCATATAAATATTACTTTGAACAGATAATTTTATATAATGCAATGATTGTTATTTTATTTTTGATGAATTGATATTATAAATTCATATGATAATTATGAATTTTTTTTTTGCTTGCTGTAGCATTTTCTCTGTTTTATTTTCATATTCCTGTTAAGCATTTATTTGGCTACTGTTTATTTTTCTTGAATTTTTGTTGCCGGTTGGAAGCTGCTTTTAAAAATCAAATTCATTGGTGTGGTAGCTGTAAGAAAAAAATTTCATTAAACGAATATTTATAATACTCACTTTATTTTTAATTTTTTTTAATACAATAACTCTCTTTGCTTGGATTCAACTATCCTACCGCATCGCTTATCTTGTAAACCTTGGCTTAGAATCAGGTTTTGAACGTTCTAAAGAACTAAATTGTTTCTGTTATCAAACATGATCAATTTCGCCGTGCTTAATTTTTATCTGGTAAGCAATTGTCGGTGCCATTGATGTAATTTTTGAATCTATTATTGATTGTGCTTCTGAGAGATTTTTTTTTTAATGGAAAATCATTAGTGTTGTCGCTTCTTTAGGGCATCTCCAACCGAAAATCTCATTTTTCATTTCAAAATGCAGTGAAACCAAAAAGTGCCGTGATTCATCTCCAATCGAATGTCATTTTACCCTCTAACCGTCGCTTTCTTCTTTTGCGTCTTTGTTCCGCAAGTTCGGTAGAGACCAAAAAATGACGTAGATGAACAGTGCGACGCCAATATTGTCGTCGCAATGTTCATCCCCGATCAAATGGCGGAGGAACTTAGCATTCGGTTGCGACGTTTGAGGGCCTCCATTCGATTATTTGTCGAACGGGTGGAGATAGTCTTAGTCAATGATCCTTAGGTTGCCCTTGGTGACTTTAATTACATTTGATCCAATAAAAAAAAAGTAGGTGGTATCCCTCCGTGGCATACAAACTTTTTTATTCCAAATATTGGGTTTTCTTACAATTGATTTAATAATCAATTGAAAAAACCTAATAATATGTTTGTTTGATAGAGCTCTTTGAAAAGTTATTGGCTTGATCAATTTTCTCTCTTATTTTAAGATCCTAAGCCTCATTTCATCGGTCCAATCACCCATTATCATACATTTTGGCAATTCTACTTCTTTCCGAAAAAGATTTATATACAAGAACTATTGGAGCTACTGCATCAATTTCTTTTAAATGATTCAGGAACTTTAGAGTACCCCTGTTAGAGGTGGTCCTATCTTTGCTCTTTGCAATAAACTCCAAAAAGTAAAAAAACTATCTTAAATGAAATAAACGGAACACCTTCACTTATATGTCCATGTTGACCTCTGCATTTATTATATATATATAATCATTACTTGTATCGAATCCTGCTCGTATCTCATCATGGGCAAATTATTGCATCCGGTCACCGGACGCACAGAATAGATTCAGACATCCAATAAAAACATGCAACGTCACCTGCGCTTTAGGTGCGTTTTGACTATGCTTTTGATGCGCTTTATCTACGTTTTTGACATGCTTAATTTAAAATAATATTTTATTAATATCCGGATGCAATAATTTGCCATCATGTCACTAGTTGCAGCCGCCCATACCTTTGTATTCGGCTCCGAATCAATCGCTTATCCAACGCTTGCCTCGATCGTTGCTTCATAGCTTTAATAAAATGAGAGATTATTAGGTGCTGAGTGCAGACAGGGAGAACTACACACTAGTATAAAATCCAGCTAGGTACCGGTACGACGGTGCTCTCCCCGTCTAAATAATTATTCTAATAAAAGGAACATGACGCCCTCTATTTCTCTGCTTACACACACGAGACAACCTTCCTGTGACATCTCCTTCCCCTCTCGGTTCGCAAGAAGCAATCCACAAACTCCCTTCCTCTTTCTCGTGACCTTGCCTCCTTCCCTCTTTGTCGCAAGCTGCAGCAAGACCGTACCCTATTTCCTCTCTATAAGCCTCATCCGACGACGTTCCCCTCTAGTCGGTTTGGAAGTTACGACATTTTGATCGGGGGCAACGACAGGGCTCGCTTGCTGTGAAGAAAACTTTCTCCCACACGCACGACTCGCTCTTCCTCACAACCTGAGCTCGCCTAGCCCTGTCTCCCTCATTCTTCCGTTCGAACCGAACCAGAGGCCGAGCATATCAATCTCGGCCTTTAAACCACTACCCCAATCCTTCGGTCCACAGGCAAAGAGAGAGAGAGAGAGAGAGGAAGCCTTATCCTACCTCAACCGAGCAAATCCACGCCGCCTCCCTTAGCCAGATCGGACCTGCCTTCCGATTTCCCTCCAGCCCTCAATTAATTTGTCGAATGTGTTTGCGACGAGCCGACAAACCCCTTACGCGCTCACGTAGCATAGTAGAAAAGGAAACCGGCACGACGCTTGTGATGAGGTGGGTAATCCTCGGAGTGCTTATGTAGCACGAGGGGAACAAAAAAAATATTACCTCCAAACGCTCATATAGTGCAGAAGGGGAAAAGAAACTGTGCTTCTTTCTAACATGTGCTCGAGACCCTTAAATGCTCATGTAGCGGGTAGGGATTAAAAAAAATAATACAACTGCGGTGTCATTTAACACCTACCTAAAGCGCTTAAGTAGCGACAAGGGGATGGTTGTCTCTTGGTTATTCCCCTAAATGGGAGAGATGCCGGGAGGCTGACAAAATTTTTTCTAAAATAAGATAAGGACTTGGACTCGGATTTGGACATTGAAAGTAAACTTGAATGAACCATGAAGACATGAATTCATAACAATATATAACTTGATTTGATTAACAACTACAAGGATTTAAATGAATATAAAGAACTTGAGCTCAAATGTATTACACAAAAGAACCATGAAGTGGAACTCGAACAAAATTCGAACAACAGTGGACCCGAACAAATGGAAGAAGCTCATCTTGAGCTTGAACTATACTTCTACTCAAATTTGGGCTAAATCTTGGGATTCAAGATTGAACCTACTTTGGAACTCGAATATGAATTGAATTATAGAGGACTTGAATCAATCTTGGTCTGCAAAGAACTTGGGTTTGAACTAAATACAAGAGAACTTGAGTTTAATGGGACTTACGAGTTTGAATATGGATGAGCAAACAACAATGAATAAAATTCAAATGCAATCCATAAGTGGACTTTAAGTGAACAAATGCAACGTCACAACAAAAATATAAATTAAGTGATGAATCCAAGTCATCCAAATAAGTAACAATCAACAAAACAGTGAACTCGTGATAGGAGGTCTTCATATATAAGTGACATATAAGTGAATTTATCAGTTCCTTACACATACTGAAAACCAATGATAATGAGTGGACATAAACTCATGACAAACAAGAATTCAATCAACATTTGATTGCGAACAATGACTCATAACATTGGAAGCTAATTCATCATTGAGCAACATTCAATGAAATTTATTAGGCATCTGAAAATATGCCTATGATCAATAAAATGAAGTTTCCTACAAATGCTCAAAACCTTCATGTTGAATGAAAGCAAGATATCGAATGGGCAGTAATCATTGGGAGCATTCTGAAGCTACCTTCAAATATGAAAGGATTATGATGCATATGACAAGTCATATGTTAACACTGATGGCATGATAGATATAGTGGCATTCCAATCAATATGCCTGCAATCAAAAGTATGAAGCTCTCAGCAAAAGGTGAGAAAATTTCATGTCGATCAAGGTGCAAATACCAACGAACACTGAAGATCCATACACAAGTGAATGTGGTAATTTAATGATCATTGTGCATAAGGAAATTGATGACAAATATATCCTTCCATCAGTCAACTTGTATGAAAGAACCAGTGATGAATACAGCTCACCCGTTGATTCATAAAACATGACGAATGCAGTGGTGGACGATATTATCATATAGATAGGTGATAACTCACTAGTGTTGGAGAATGAAGGGTTGCTCGTAAGTGATGATAAAGAACATGCAATAAATACATTAGTATCCTTGTGAGGTTAATTTGCAAACAACAACGGTCCAAAGCAAGAGACATATATTGCCTATATGCATTGATGAAAGACTCCTCTTGCATACAATCATTTGCTCGTAGATCAAAGCAGAAATGTTTACAAGCAATCATATGTGATTTATCATATGCATAATAGTGATGAATGCAACTCACGTGGAGACTGAATGAAATGCATTTAGTAAATAAAGCAAATACTTTGGAACACTTCCTCGTGAATAACAAAGCTGAAGTTGGTACAGTCAACACAACAAGCATGTAAGAATATGTAGCAATCTTTTCTACATGCATCTAGGAGCACTAAATGATTATACAACTTATCCATAAATGATTATATAAGATATGACTACAACCAAGCACATGCAGAATGGTGGAAAAGGCAACATATCCGTAGCATATTCGAGGTACCTACCAATTATTATGGCAAAGACACTATAACATCTCCATGGTCGACAATTGTCCAACATCAGTCAAATGCACCGGCCCTCCATCAACAAGGAAAGATGATACATAGTGAAGTACAAATATCCTACTACATACTCGTTATACATACTACATGTTATTTATAAGCAGAAGTAAATAAGATACGACAAGTGCAAAATATCTACAAGTCATTATAGAAGAGCCATCGTGCACCTGATGTGTCATCTATAGGGTAAGTACATAAGAGAGCTGTAGTAGATACGAGCTTTTATAAGATGATGTAGAAGACCCGCTATATACCACATATTATCTACAAGCAAACACCAGATGAAATGCAATAAATGTAGGTGTCTAAGGGCCCTTGTACAAGGCTTGTTATACATATTAAATGGCGTATACGAATAACATGTCAAATGACTACAATAAGTGCAAATCTTTATGAGATGCCATAGAAGATTTGTTGTATGCCCGGTGTAACAACCACAAGCAGAAGATTCGTTAGTGCACTACAATCCACCTGTAGGAGATAATAAGTAGTGCACGATAGTCTACCTGTATAGAACAGTGAATAAGTCAATTCAGAAGCTGCTACGTAATGTCACTGGATTCATAATATTCATACAAGCAGATAGAAGATATTTATAAATATTACAAAATACCTCCGCACATACACAATAATTTGTATACACATAGGTACACAAGGGGTAAATGTAATCACCAAACCCGTATGGGCCTCGACGAGCGTATTATTGGTACACACGTGGCGTCTAAGGATGCTGCATGGGTCAATAAGTGAATTCAAGTTCAAACACGATCCTTCTATGCAAACCAATAGGAGTCGATAGGGTTCGAACTATCAAACAAATATATAGTTATGGTGACCAGTATATTTATTTTAATACATTCATATTAGGCCTTCAAGGCCTATAATCAAGAAAATTTACTGATAAAGGCATAAAGCCTATGAACCCGATCCTCTTAAGAAGATAAATAGGAGTTGACAAGGTTCATCAAATAATTATAAAATACCCCTAAACATCCGCATGGGCCTCGATGAGCTGTTATTAGTACATACATAACTTCTAAGGATGCTGCGCAGGTTAATAAGTGAATTCAATTCTGAGCGCGATCCTTCTATGTGGGTAGATATGAGTCAACACAGCTCGAACCATCAAATAAATATGCAATCGTGAGGTTGGCCGAGATATTTATTTTATAAATTCATATTAGGCCTTCAAGGCCTATAATTAAGAGAATTCACTCACAAGGGCATAAAGCCTATAAAACCCGATCCTTTATTGATAACTCAATTGAGTCGATAAAGTTTAATTCATAAATGGAAACGATCTTAAAGTCATCCCGATGATGGCCGTATTGAATGCATATCTCAACCGGAGGGGTTAATTTCAAATATTTCAAAATGTATTCCAAGCTCCACCTAAACACCTACAAAAATAAAAATAAAAGAGTTGAAATTCCCAAAATCTAAGATATTTAAAATTGAAATAAATCCATCAACACTCAAAGCAAAATCCATCCACCCTCCGTAATAGTTTGCAGGGTAGACAAATTAAAATTTACTTCAGTTCATAAAGAGCTAATGCCTGGTCAAAAATATTATTAGAATCCATTCTCAAACAATCTCCTTCCAGTAAGGACGTGGTACGTGTCCTCTGACCGATGATTTTGCCGCTAAATGGCACCGTATGATAAATGGTTATGACTCGGGGCCCTCTGAACTGAGTGGTTTTGCTGCCAAATGGCACAACAAAATATCAGTTATGGCTAGAGCCAATACACTCCTTAGTGGCATCAAATCCTTGAGATATAAATCAATAGGGCACAAAGCCCTCTGTTAGCTAAGGTGGATTCAAATTTGTCCCCTTAGATAAACACTCACCACAGGTCTACAAGGTCCCCTTGGACGAAGCAACCCATGGCTGCAGGTAAGGATCCTTCTATGAGGTTGGGTCAACTACCTCCTTTGACTAAGTAGACTAGGGACCATGATGGCCAAGGATGATGGAACCATGGGATCTTGATTGGGTCTATCATCCATTCCCTCACCATCTGCTTTAAGTGCTAGATAGTGCAATTTATAATTTCAAATATCAAATCTCCAAATCTTCCAATCATCCAAATTCTCAAATTCTCCAACCATTCCAAATATCTATGCTGATATCTGATTGACGACTAGCCTTAATCAAAAGTTCTCTCTCATTATCGGGAAGGGTAATTAACTCTAGGGGCTTGCGCTTATAGGAAACCAAAACTCAGATCATATAGTCCTCGCAAAATGAGGGCGAAATCTCTGGGTAGTGTCTTATCTACAAACCCATCTGCCCTTCCAAAACTTACCCCGGAACTTAATTCTGTTAAAACTCCCTCTGAACTGAAAAACCAAAGTGGGCGGAGGTCAGGGCCAAATTTTTGGAGCCCACAATCCAACACTATTAACTACATAAAGACAAAACAAGATAATATCCATCATCAATTAAAGAATCATCCTCTAAAACCTTTTTCTTCTCAATGAAGCACTTCAAATCCAAAAATAATAACTTGAAGCGACTACTGCTTGCAAGAACATGTGGATTAAGCAATGAGAAGAAGGCTCTTGACTTACAAAATGAGAGGATGAATTAAAGTTCCTTTAAATAGGGGTCAAATGTAATGGAAATTGTAATTATATCAAGCTTCTTAAGTGCAACTCTCACAATATCACCTCCCAATTGGAATTGACTCGATATATGATAATGTTATATTAATTTTGATTTTAGCAATGCTAAGTCATATGTAGTTCTTCCAAGCAATTTGAGGGAGTTTTTTGAATGTTATACAATAGTTTATCTTTGTCCTACCATAAATATTGATTCAAGATTTGAAATTCAAAATTGATATTAATGACTTTATCAAAATCACTGAACCCATCAAGGAAGAAGCACCAGATAATCACTACTAAATCATGCATATAAGGCCTCATTGACTAAAAAAATTGATGATTTACAATAAGTATATGATTTTAGGGGGTGGGGTCATTGAAGAGAAGTGGAGTCATTAATAGTGTTAGAATTGGATGAAATTCCAAAAGAGAGATCGTGTGTTAGAGTTTTGAGTAGAAAGGGGAGTGGAGGCTTGGCTAGGGTTATATGTATACTTGGGTAAGTTGTGAAAGCATTGAAGAGGGGTAATTGAGAGAAGCTGGTGAAGAAGAGTACTTGTTAATTGTATAAACAAAGAGTTCATCAAAACTCCTAGGAAGAGGAAGACCACTAAGCCTGCCCTTAAAATTACCCACAAGCAGAAAAAATGATGCTATTTAATATTAGTGAATGATTTGGTTATAAGACAATTAATTGTAAAAATCATTTAAGTGGACTAATGTTGCCTTGGGTAATTCAATTTTCAACAAAATGTGGAAATTAGGTGATTCTACTAATGCTTATGGTAGATGCATTATGAAAAAATTCAAAGGTTTTCGAGAAATCAGGTAGCTTGAGAACATGTAAGAAACTCATCGAAATTTTAATATGTTCATAAAATTGTATAGTAAATGTAGTCTAAGTTAATTTATCTTAGTTTAAAATGTCAGAGTAAGATCATTGTAGTGGAAAAATTTTTAATGGATCTTATATAGAAAGTGATTAGATTAGTTCATAAAAAAATTAATATTAGTGAATGATTTGGTTGTAAGACAATTAATTGTTGTTTTGATTTTAGTAAGATCAAGTTGAAATTGTAGAGTTTTTTTGTCCTTAAGGTGCTTAAGACAACTCTTAGATGATTCAAATAAGTGATTTTATCATACCTTAGGTCACCATGCCATCAAAATGGAATACAAAAAGATTTTCATTAGACGATCTTAATTCTTTATACAATCTTATTACTTATTTCTTTTCTCAATAATTCTATATATACTTGGGTTTATTGGCATTTCAATCTCTCATCTTAATTCCTTTTGATTACAATATCTAGAAAATATAATATTTTTATTTTTATTGAATAAAAAAAAAACTGATTTATGCATTAGTAAAGGCTGTTGCTGTCAGGATAGTGGTGGTGGTCAGAGAGGTAAGTAGTTTTGGTGGCAATGACTGGAGATCAATTGTGATAGATATTTAAAAAAAAAACTCATAACACTAATAAGTTATTTTAAGCGTTTTAAAAAATAATTTGGTTTATTACAAATAATTTAAATCATTAAACAAACATATTTATTAAAAAAAAATGAAAGTGATCCCAAACAACACTGTAGATCTCATCTAAAACTCTAAAAACCATTGAATGAGAAGATAATTAAATGATGCCTTTAACTCTACATATTGTAGGAGAATAGGAACATCTAAAACTTATTCCATTCAGTTTTACATAAATCTAATACTGTCACTTTCAGAGTAGTAATAGACTTGCTATAACTACTAATGACTTAATAATAAAGAAATAAATCTATAAACTATAAAAACTCACAAGACCCACTAACTATTAAAATTATTCATAACATAAATCATAAGAGGAAGTACTGGACAAATGCATAATACAAAAAAGCATATTAAGAAAATCAAAGATAAGTGCCACCAAAAACTTTAATTGGAGATTGATAAAGGAACTCAGATGCCAAGATAGAAAATAACAAACAAGTTGAAGAAAAAGTATGGAAAAGAAAGAAAACTGAGAGGTATGACCTTATTTTGAAAGATGATTAGGCAAACCATAGTTGATTTTTCTAACACACGATCTCTCTTAGATTTGATTACAAATTTAATTTTTTCAATAATAATGTTTTCATAAGAAGCCTTATTTTGAAAATGAAGTTATTTCTTTTGGACCAAATATGATAAGGCATAATATGCACAACTAACAAAAAGAACCTCTTGGTAGTTTTACAATTGATATTGTCATAGTAATTGAGAATTTGCTACAAAGAGCCACGCAAATGAAAAAAAAAAACTCTCATAAGGAATGTAATACCAAGGATGTTTAAGGAAGCACACAATCAAAGAAAAAGATGTTGTGGATTTCTTTAAAAGGATTACATAAGGCACATTTATCATTAACCTTGAAATCTTCTTAATAAAAGTATCAGTGGTTATGAAACTCTATTTGATAATTTTCTAATCGAAAAAAGCTGAATTGATTGCAAATCCTTTGAACAAAATATATTTATGCCATACTACCTTAAGAATATTATCAGAAAGATTAGTGTAAAGTAAATTATTGGAGAAAACTTTCTTTCTTAACCAAAAAGAAGATAAGTGACTATTCATGACATTAGTGAGAAAATCATTTTTAGGATCTCATTACCAATGCAATAGGGAAGAAAACAATGATCATCAATGATAAAGTCAGAAATCAGAGCCATAGGGGGCAATAAAAAAAAATGTAATACATGTTAAGAGAGTTGCTACTTAGCTTTTGCATGTTTTAAATTCTTGTAACTTGTATAGTTTTGATGATTCCATATATTATTGTTCTAATTATTATTTTCTCCTAACATTTTTTGGAAGAATTGTTGTTGTTTTTGTGTGGACTAATATTTCATGATAATTGTACTCCAGACTAATAAAGACTTCAAATCAAATGCAGCATAAGATAATTTATAAATTGAAGTCTGTATTTTTCACTTTATCGAGTCTGAGAGAGAGTAAGTGTAATTGAATAGCCTAGCACACACACACACACACACACAGGGGGAGATCTTTAAAAAGTCAAAGTTTTCTTATACTGGTCGTACGGGATGATCAAGTCAGTTTTACCCCTCAGAGAGCAATGGAACGAATAGAAAGTGAGAAAATTTTTCTAAGTCCTGATCGTCCAGACGAAGTGTCCCATTCGTCGCTGTTCGATGTCCTCTAGATTCTCACTTTGAACTGTTCGTCTAGATAAAGTGTCCCATTCATCCCTAGACGATGTCCTATAAACTCAGGTTTCATACTATTCGTCTATACGATTTATCAAGATCATCCCAGGATGATGCTCTCTGGACGCAGTCGTTTGCACGATATTTATGTACGTCCCAGGACGATGCTCTCTAGATAAGGTCGTCAAGACGAAAATTATAGTTCATCCCAGGACGATCTTCTCTGTTCTGGAAACGTAAGAGTCATTTAGTTTTTGTATAAAACAAACTATGAAAATAACCGTTCGTACCGGATGAACATAGTTCGTACGGGATGATGATCGGGTACGAAGTGAAATCGTACCAGTTCACTTTTAGTTCGTACACAGCAGCAGTTATACTGTTCATCCGTACGAATTGAGATCGTACAGGACGAACAATAACGCACAGATTTGAATAATTGCAGTTTTGGACGGTTTTTCATGTCTTTCGTATAAAAGGTCTAAATAAGACTGTCTTGCAATCTTTTTGTAAATTGGTCTTCGTGCAAACTGAAGGGAGATTGAAGGAGAGAGTGAAAGAGAGTGTTTGAAGGAGAGATCTTACTACTAGAGCGTGAAGGATTCACTTGTTACTCAAAGGTAAGGATCTCAACTTTGTGATTTATGATTACTTCACTATTTTCTCTTGTCCTTTTATATTTATCTTGAGAAGATCATTCAAGGAGATTCGGTTCTCTGCCGACACTTGGAGAGTGTGAAAGACGAAGGGTTCTCTGCCCACACTTGGAGAGTGTGAAAGGATGAAGGGTTTTCTGCCCACACTTGGAGAGTGTGAAAGGACGAGGGATTCTCTGCCGCACCAAGTAGTGGTGGAAGAGAGTTTTTGTGAAGGCTTCTCCGCCTTGCTGTGGGGGAAAAAAGGAGAGACACTAGTGGTATTAGTGCAATACTCGAAGGGTGCCTCCGGGGAGTGGATGTAGGTCGTGTTTGACCGAACCACTATAAATCTTGTGTTTTTTATTTTTCCGCTGTTTTTTTACTTTACTATTCTGTGCTTAATTTGTGGTTGAAAAAATTGTTTTAAAAAAATTTCATTAAAAAAAGGTTTTTATATCGATTTAAAAGTTAAGAGGGAAAATTTTTAAATGATCCAATTCACCCCTCCTCTTGGTTAGTCGTTGTGATATAAGCTTATGTATAACAACCTAATTCATATTTAACGAGTTTCAATAATACCTAATGCACATTCCTCTCCACTAATGATAAGCCCTCTAGCTAAGTGTTTGTAGTGGGATGCAATCAATATAGATGTATTTTTGGGAGAAATTAAATATAGACTTAGTTTTTGTTTTTTAATAATAGAATGTCACATTATGAATAATATATTTCCTCGGGAGGTGAATATATTATTCTTTAATGGATTCATATTGCAAAAATACAACTTGTATCTAAATTATCATAATCAAATATAATGGAGAACTTTATATGATCCTATAGTGTCAAAATGATGTTAAATCATATATTTCGCTAGAATAACTAGGGTACTTCATCTTTAATTTCATAATCAAATTGAATTGCAATGAGAAAAGATATATTATCCTAGAGGACAAAAATATCATTTGCCATTGAGAATTCGATCATGAAGATTATGATGTTAAATTTTCTTTTAGTCTCTTAATTTTATCCAAATAATAACTTTAAAAAAACCAATTTAACACGAGTTTTATGAATTATATAACATATAAGTACATCTAGATGGTTTAGGTATGATAATTTAAATTTAAAGTATAAGGTACACAATAAGAAATGAATAGTAATTAACAAATAATTTAAATTTACTTTCAAATCATTTGTTGTGATTGTGAATGAGAGCTATTGTATACATTTATAAGGATATCCATAAGAAGTGCTCTGGAGTTTATACTATCAATTCCATGTGTTGCAGACTCCTCAACAATTTATACAAGATTGAGGCTTCGTTTGGGTCGGCTTTCTTACTGCTTCTTAAAGCAACATCTTAATAAAAAATTACAATTTTTTGTATTAAAAAGCTACTTTAAAAAAACATTAAGAAAGCTGTCCCAAACAAAACCCGAATCAGAATAAGACTTATATAATTGATTGTTAGAAAGGTCCTTTTTTCCCTTATTGAAATTGTTGCACATCTTTGTCTTGAAATTGCTCCCAAGACCACCATTGCCTCCTCCAGCCCCAAAAACACAAGCTGGCTTCAGGGGCATCGGAGCAGCACTACTACTGATGTTAACAATTAGTTCCCTCACCATCCCTATTGCCTGCTTGATCTGATCAAATGTTCCTTCCAGTTTGATGTTCCTAAGATTTGCATTAGTCTCGTGCTCCCGGATAAATAATTTTGCTCCTATCAAATGACAGACCTGCTTGGTGTTCACCCCGCCCTTACCAATGATGGTACTAGCCAAAGCTGGTTGCTAGACCAAGACCAGAAAGAGGCGGGGGTCCGGTCACATGACATAGCTTTATGTTCGGCTGCTAGTAGAATTGTGCCACGTATTTTCACTATTTATCGCGCGCCCCGACAACCTGACCCGGAATGGACCCAGTATTGCTCGATATTTTTTGATTTTGCTAGGTATTTCTTGGTATTGGTCAATTTTGCTCGGCAATAACCAATACCGAGAAAATACTGAGCAATACCGAGCAAATACCGAGTAATACCGAGCAATACCGAGTTGTACCGAGTTGTACTAAGTTAAACTCGGTACAACTCGGTATTGCTCGATATTTGTTTTCAAAGAGGGGTATTTCTCGTTATTGCCAAGTAATACCTAGCAATACCTAGCAATATCGAGCAAATACCGAGTAATACCACGCAATACACGAACATAACATTCCCGGGTTCCGGTCCAGGTCAAGTCGTCGAGCCATGCAGTAAAGAGTAAGAGCATGTGACAACATGTTATTGGCGGCCGGACATAGCTCTACGTCCTGTCAGAGGATGTAATAATTGTTCCTCAAAGCGACCCGCAAGTCGTCTACCAATTGCATTCACCATTGGGTGTTATTTATGACCTGAATGAATTAGCCTGCCAAGCTCTCTTTCTTCATGGGAAAAATGGCATTTATCACCAAATTTGCAGCCCTCTGCTGTGTTATACTTGTTGCATAGGCGAGTATTAGTGACTGGAGTTGCAGGGCCATCAGATAAGGAGGTTGGTCCAATGAGATGATTCCTTAAAGGAGGGGGAGAGTAGTACTTCTTCGGTTGGTTATCTGTGCTACAACACTATAACCCCAAGGTACGTAGTGGAGAAAGTGACATCCCTCACCCCACTAAAAGGGCACCCAGAAGTGCTAAAACACTTGGTGCATGGCTTTGATTTGCTTCCCAAACTAGATTGATTGGATTCTATTTCTTTCGATCGCTTAAGGCTGGGAACATTGCCATTCCCATTCGTAGCATCAGGCCTACCCCTCTTACGAGTTGCATCGTGCGAGTACATGGCTACAGAAAAATTCAGGAAGAGACTAAAGAAGAACAAGAGAAAATGGTAAGCACCATCAAAAACCTTAATCTAACTATGGAAGATGGAAAAACCCTAGTTAGGGTTTACAAGTATCGGATAAAGAAGAGACAGCCTTAGAAGATGGGAAAATTATTAGGTCCAGTCACCGGACCTATTTCTACATTCAGACACCAATAGAAAGAGGACATCTGGATGAATACACATGTAATTATTTAATATAATCTTTTTTCTTTAATATATATCAGCCCGATCTGACCCAACCTGGTCAACTATTTTTTTCATTTTAAACGTTGGAGCTATTTTAGAAAACCATAAAAGATCTAAATGTTTATTGATTTTGAAGAAAAAATAAGCTAGAAAATTGCAGAAAAGAGATGTAATGCTCTCGAAAGAGAGAGGGGGAAGGGGTACATGAATCGGAAGGGATGCATGAATCAGAAGCTAAATTAGCTGGAACTTCTTTAGGTTTCAACATATCAATAAGTTTCAATCTCATCGCAAGATGTATTATTGAAAAAATGAACTAAAAAGTTGTAAAAATAAAGCTGTGCTGTGTAGAAAAAGGGCATAGATTTCAGCCATTAGAAGCTCAAGCTCTTAGAAGTGTGTTTATGGATTAGGCGGAAAAGTAAAAAAGCTCTTAGTGTTATTGTTTAGCTTACATTAGTATTTTTAGGAAGAACATCATTATTTTCAGGTTTAGTAAAGAAAAGGATGATGAGCATTTATTGCGCTTTATGTGTGCTTTAGATGTGCTTTTGTTGGGCTTTATGTGTGTTTCATGTGCACTTTACCTGTACTTCACTTTTACTTTACCTATGCTTTAGTTGTGCTTTAGGTGCACTTTGTAATATTTTTTTACCATTTCAGGTTATTTATAAAGATAAGAGAGAAGCATATGAATGTTATTATACTTATGCCCATAATAATGGCTTTAGCATCCGGAAGGATCATCACCATTTCTGGCCAAATTCTAGGAAGATAAAATCCAAGGACTTTGTCTGTTCAAAAGCTAGTTTCAAGAAAAGTATCGATCTAAATTCAAGAAAGAAATTTACTAAATTAGATGTTAGAACTGGTTGTCCATCTATAGTGAGTTTACAGTTAATGAAGATGGTTACTAGCATGTCAAAAGATTTATTAAATCTAATAACTATGATTGGCTAGCCCAGCCAACCGACACCTTCTGAGATCATGTAGGAATGTTGTTGAGGAAAATCTTCCGTCTTAAAATCAATGACAGATGCAGGGATTAGAACCAGTGATGTATATACCTACCTTGCAGAGGAAGTTAAAGGATACGAGAATGTTGGATTCTCTAAGAGGGATGCCTATAATTTTATTCATAACGAGAAAAGAGAAATGATTGAATTTGATGACATTAGTTCTTTGATTCAATTATTTAAATATCGATAATTTGAAAACCACATGTTCGCATGGGATGTTCAAATTGATGAGTATGATAGATTGTTAAATTTTTACTAAGTTGATGGCAGAGGCATGATAGATTATGAATGTTTTGGAGATATGTTGATTTTTGATACTAGCTACAGGCTCAATAAGTATAATTTTATATGTGCATAATTTATTTATGTTAACAATTATTAGTAGAACATTTTATTAGGGGTTGCTTTTTTTATAAGAAATAATTAAAAGTTTTACATCGTTATTTAAAATATTTGAACGAATAATGGGTAATAAACATCCAACAAAAATATTCTCTAATTAGGACCAAGCTATAACTAGGGTCATAGAAGATGCATTATCTAGCACTCATCATAGATTATGCCAATGACATATCTTTAACAAGGTTCCATCAAAAGTTCCTATCTTCAATAGCAACAATAAAGCCAAAGGCTCTTCTATAAGTGTATTAGGAAGTGTGATTCTAAGGAAGTGTTTGAGGAGGCATGGGCTGAAATGATCAAGGAAGGAAACCTTCATAACCATGAATGGTTGTAGGATATTTATAAGATAAGGAGAAAGTGGCTAACAATTTTTAACAAGGATTATTTTAGCATGAGCATTTTATCAACATAGCATAGCGAGTGTACTAATAATGTATGTCATGACATTTTGAAGCCAACAAATTCATTAACTAATTATTTTCTGGGGTTATAAAATGTATTGATGAATTGACAGTGAAATGAGCAGGATGAGGAGTACAAATACAGTAAGTTTAAAATTGTTCCTATGATAAAGAACAACTTAATATTAAATCAAGCTGCTCAATACTCAAGAAAACTATATTCATTTTTTGAGGAAGAATTTGTACAAGCTGTGGGAGAAATGAGTATAGACTTCGTCTCGACTGATTCTTCAAAGTTTATAGTCAACTATATAGAGAATAAGGACCAACATCATTCTTGGGTGGTTTACTTTAATGCAATAGAATGTAACATTCAATGCAACTGTAGGAAGTATGATACAATAGGATTATTATATTCTCACTGTATGATGGTTTTGAAATAGTTCGATATGGCTAAAATCCCTAAGAAGTACCTACTACTACAATGGTCAGCAAGGGCTCGAAAAGATATTTATTCAGGTAACTTGGGCAATGCTTAAGGAAATAATAACTTTGAAGATTGTAGGGGATTCATATTCAGAAATCAAGTGAGCAGATTTACGTATCAAATGAGCACAAAAGCTCAAGGAAATGAGGAGGTAGAGGAGTATATTCTTGCCTCAATGAAAGACATGGTTGAAAACTTATACTTAATTCTTGATAATAAGAAACAAAATTAGAAGTATATTGCAAGATCCCAAGGTGGAAGTGTTAATTTGAAAGATTCTCTAAAGCGTAGACATAATGACATATTTAATGCAAGCTTGAAAAGCCATTAGGAAATGAAGAAGCGGGCTAAGAGTAATTTTTAATAACCTGTCAATTATATTATTCCTTACCTAAGACTAAAGCTGTAGTTTTTAACATACAAGAAATCTTTGGTGGGGAAAAAAATAATAGATGATCATCTTCAACATAAATGAACTTTTCAAGCATGCCTAAATGTTTCAATGAGGAATATATAATCGACCAACCAACAAGCCAACCTGATGTTGAATACACCAAATTGATGATTGATTTCATTACTTCGGAGTTGAAATTTAATAAATTTTCTTTATAATAATATTTATTGGGAACTCATGAATATTTATTCTAATAACTATTGAATTTCAATAAAGATTTTTTATTATAATAATTATTTATTGGGACTTACTACTATTTATTGTAAGAATATTTTAGTGATTACTTATAATTTCAAATGCGCTTTAGGTGCACTTTAGTTTAACTTTGGTTGCACTTTAAGTACATTTAAGTGCACTTTAAGTGCACTTTAATTGTGCTTTAGGTGCAATTTAGTTACGCTTTGGCTGCGCTTGTGTTACACTTTAGGTGTGTTTTTGTTGTGCTTTAGGTATGCTTTGGGTGCGCTTTATTTATTCTTCATAAATTAAAATTTATAAATCTTCAAATTTTTAAATGTACAAAAGTTACAAAATAAATAAAAACTATATATTAACATTTAAATAATAAAATATTCATATTTACAAATCATATACAAAATTTACAATTTTTTTAAATAATATTTTTACTTCTTTGTCGTAAGAAAAAAAAATATGCTAATTCTGTCCTAAAATTTTTTATATACTTTTTTAATATTTATAAGAAGCCCAATCCACTTTCATTCGTAGAACAACTTTCTCAATGTAAACACACGAACATTTCACAGTCAACATCGTTTAACTGAGTTGGAATTCTATGAACAGTTTGTAAATTCTATTTTGTTATATCGATTGTAAACGATCCTTTAGTGTTGTAATACAAGTCTTATATTTCAATAAATAAATCTATTATTTTATTTTATGTTCATATTGAGAAAAGAAAATAAGATGCTTAAAATCTTTATTTAACTTACAACTTTATAACATATATCCTTGTATTCTAGATTTAATAAGGAATCATATAATTTCCATACATTCTCTTGCCTATAATATGTACCCAATGCTTACTAAAAAATTTTGGTTGAATAATAAGACTATTTTCTTTAACAGAATCTAGATTAATGTGTTGGATAAACATTTCAAAATCTTAATTGTACCTCTTGTATACCTGTAATAAGTGAGCAATATAAGAGAAATAATATGATAAATAGATTATAAATAATTATTATACTTATACTGTACAATAGAGAAATATATAAGTAGCATTAAAATTTCTTTATCATTAACCTACTCTTCTCGAATAATAAATAAGCAAAAACATCTACATTTTTTTTAGTTTAAACCCACGGAGGGGCCTATGCGTTGATATAAATCAAAATTACACGTCCTTAAGGAGATTATCAGCCCGCTAATGCTCAAAGAGCTACAATCAATCAAAAAGATAAAAAAACCTAAGGGCCGATTATCCCCATCTACGCAAAATAAAATATAGCCTAGATACATTCTAAGGCGGCATGGAAAAAGTGCCCAAAAATGAGAAAGCTCAATAGATATCCAGTCAGCCCAAGCTTTCTTACCAAAAACTCCCTCAAGGTGGAAGCAAACCTGCAAAAGGAAAACAAGGAAAACTAAAGGAAGGAAAACAGAAAAAGCATCAAGCTTACCAGTTATAATCAAGGCCCTCCCAGCAATCGGCAACGGATCTGTCCTCCACAGTATAATTGTCCCATTAAGAAATAATGCTCTGCTTATTATTATGTTACCTGCTTATTGTTATGTTACCAGAAGCAAATCGTAAGTCGTCCCTAAAAAAAAAAACAAAAAAATATAGCACAACAAAAGTGTAACTAAAGTGCAACTAAAGCACAAATAAAGTGCACCAAAAGCATACTTAAAGCATAATTAAAGTGCACTTAAAGCATACTTAAATTACACTTAAAGCGCAAAAAAGTGTAAATAGCTTAACTTACTTTTTTTTCAAACTTTCTGAAACATTTATTCATAAAACTTTATTGCTGATTAGTTAGAAAATTCTTCACTGGATATTCCATTGAATACTATGCATGTCGAGATTGAATTTTTATATTATCAACAGAAATAATCTCTTTGGTCTTCATTAATATATCCAATCTTTCAGTTTGTTTATTATCATATATTTTTCTTTTTTGTTTTTTAGTTGGTATTGGATGATCTGCTTAGAAGTACTCTGTAATGGCCGAACTTTTAATGTACATAGTGGTTGAATAATATCTGTATTGACTGCTGCTGTTGGAAGAACATCTATTATGGCTGGTGGTGGAGGAATATCTATTGTGGGTGGTGATAGAGGAATATCTGTATTGTATGATGGTGGATAAAAATATTTATTGGGTGATGGTGAAGTAAAATCTTTAATGGGTGATTGTGGAGGCAGATCTTTACTAGGTGATTTTGGAGGAAAATATGTAGTTCAGATTTTTTACTGATTGGATACTTGAGGAAGATGTAGATATATAAGCTTTATCAGGATTAAATTCACATTTAATTTAAAAGTCAATGAATTTGTATTGCAGAGAATCTTCAGTTTAAGTTTTTTCCAAAATGTCTTCAAGTCGATCAACTATACTACCCAAATTATGTTCAATTCTATTGCACATGTTTTGAATTGCTTCCAGAAGTTTATTTTAATCAGTCGACCAATTTTTAGCTTTTATAAGAGGTGGTTCAAAAGAAGGTTGAATAGAAGGTTGAGTAGGCGACTGAAGTGAACTATCAAGTGATTTTTTATGAGAAGAATGAGGAGAGAGAGGCGTGGGTGTGTGAATTTTTTGTTGTTGTGGTGAATAAATTTTGCGGGGATACTGATGAGGTCAAATTTCTAGGTTTTGAATAACATTTAAGTCAGCCCTAAATTTTTCTGCTTCTCCATTTGTAACGTTATGTAGAATAAGATAAATCTTTAAAAAAATTAAATATAATATTAACAAATATCTATTTACGCTTTAGTTGTGCTTTAGGTACGCTTTACCTGCTCTTTCCTTGCGCTTTAGTTGCGCTTTAGCTGTGCTTAACCTGTGCTTTAGTTGCACTTTAAATGCTCCTTATGTTCGCTTGAAATTAAAAAATAAATAATTTAAATCTAGTTTTAAATCATACCTAATTTTTTCTCAAAAATTTAAATAAGGTGATAGCACTTTCTTGGGTATAAAATATTTCAGTGTTCCCATCACATCTCAAAAAATACGATCTTAATTCTAGATCAGATGGTTTATTCAAGGAAAAATGTTCCAAAAATTAAATCTGTATAATATCAAACATAAAAAATTATAAATTAACATTAAAAAACATTATGAGAGAAAAAAAATCGAGTAGGAGAGGAAACTTATCAATAGGGGAGGAAAAAATACTGTTGATGTAACCTAATGTTTTTTTCATTTCAAACTTGTCAGCAATTTTTCGAACTTCTCGACCATAAAATTCCTTATACATGAAACCCAATTGATAGAAGAGAACTCAATTACATTATTTGCTACAGATATGAGCCTTCTAGGGGTTTCATGGTTATTTAGTGGAGAAAAAAGATTAGATAATAAAAACATTATAAAGGTCATTAACTTAGTAGCATTATCAGTTAATCTATGTAATTTTGTCATTTCAGTTTTTATTTCAATTGATAGAAGTCCAGTGAGGGGATTAATCTTGAATTTGATATCATCACATCTATTAGGCAAACCTATGAGAAAATTTTGTACCTAATACATTTAAAGTAAAAAAAAAATATATATCCATAATTCCTTATTCAAAATCTGACTTGTCAGCAAAACAACCTCGTCAAAAGTGAATTTAAGTAAATGACCATTCACAATGAAGCCTTGATCAGTAGAATTCTAAAATTTTAGAATCTCAAATAAAAGTGTTATACACTGCTGGAATGCTGAAAACTTCAAAAATTGATAAATGCTCAAATTCCTCAAAGTTTGCTCAATTTCTTCATCAATTATCTTGACAAAAGTATCGCAAATTTTTTTGCAAGTTGTAACAAAGCATCCAAAAGCAATTGGCCTTTGATACGACATTTGAAAAAAAAAAAAAGAATTATAAAAGAATTAAAACCACATCTAAAGCGCAGCTAAAGCGTAATAGAAGCACAATTAAATCGTAACTAAATTGCAGGTAAATCACTACTATAGGGCAGGTAAAATGTACCTAAGGCGTAAGTAAAGTGCAACTAAAGTACATCTAAAATTTTCGAAGCATAAGTTTTTTTTTCATTTACGTAGAAGGTTGAAGTTCATAAAATAAATATTTTAAGATTACATTGAACAAATTAGTATGCATAAAATTAACACTAAATCCTAAAAATTAAAATATAATATAAATCGCACCCAAAGCGCACCTAAAGCATAACAAATGCGTAGCATTACCTTTTCTTAAATGCAGAAGTACTCCAACGTTGTCGTCTACCACCGGGAAGAAGGTATTGCAGAACAGAAGGTATTACAGAAGTCTGAAGGCAGAGAGTTCCGAGAGTGAGAGAGAAGTGAAATGTCGGGTGAAAAGGAAAAACGCTTCGTTTCTATTCTTATAATCCTGAATTCAAATATTCTCCGGGTTATTGGGTTGGGCCGATTGGGCAGACAAGACATAAAGCAAAAAAGATTATATTAAGAAAATTACATGTGTATTCATCCAGATGTCCGCTTTCTATTGGTGTTCGAACGTAGAGATAGGTGCAGTGACTGGACCTAATAATTTTCCCAGAAGCGCACTTGCCAAATAGGTATTGTGTACTGCTAAGGCTTTTCTTAGGGCAGCTTTTTAATGTTTTTTAAAGCTACTTTTTAGTAAAAAATTATTGAAAACAACGGAAAATTAGTGGTAAAAAATTGTACCAAATGTTGCCTAAATTATATGGTTTAATGTCATTAATTTGTTAATGTTTTTAAGAGAACATGCTATAATGTAAATTATTAATTTTATTTCACATTTTTATATAATAATCATAATTAAATTTATTTAATAGCAACATTATTTATTTTATTCTATATGCGGATTGGTTTAAAGTTTTTATCGTTATTTTATAAATACTCTTTTTTAACTTTGTTCTTGATACGTCGTCAAAAAATTATCTTGATCGGGCACGAATCTCGATGCAAAATGGAGTCGGAAACTTCAAAAATTAAATCTGGGAGCTCCCGAACTCCAATTTCAGCAAACTTATAGTCAAACTGAGCGTCTCGGAAATACGAACCCAACGACACCAAATTCAACTCGATCCAAGCCCAAATGAGTCTAAATCGAAGACTCGAAGTGCTGTTGGAAGGTTCGAATCACAATTTGAGTTACCAAATGGTCTCCGATTTTAACGAGCTTATACTCGAATCGAACGGCTAGACGAGACAAATTCAACGAGCCCAAGATTACCAAATTCCGAAATCACTAAGGCCTCCAAATGCCTGACGAACGGTCCATGATCAAGAGGTTCAATATCGGCCGTCCATCCAACCACTCCACATTTACCCTTGATCTCTCACCTATTTACGGGGCATGCCACTGCAGAAAATCTATAAATAGACCCCTCATTTCTCTTGAAAGAAGGACCCAAGCAAGAAGAGAAGAAGAGAAGAGAAGGAAGAAGAGAAGGAAGAAAAGGAAGAAGCTCCTCCTCAACCACCGCCGGAGCCTCGTCGGACCACCACCTAAGGCCCTCACCCTCGCCAGACCACCGCCGGAGCCTCGTCGGACCACCACCTAAGGCCCTCACCCTCGCCGGACCACCGT
>NW_021319083.1:13683363-13740176 GCF_001605985.2 Dendrobium catenatum | reverse complement strand
AAAAAAATGAAGTAATCATTTTAGATTATTGATAAATCATAAAAAAAAAAATTATCTTGATCGGGCACGAATCTCACAGCAAAATCAAGTTGGAAACTTTAAAAATTAAATCAGAGACCACCTGAACTCTGATTTCGGCAAACTTATAGCCGAATTGAACGTCTCGAAAATATGAATCTAACAACACCAAATTCGACCCAATCCGAGTTCAAATAGGTCCAAATCGAAGACTCAAAGAGATTATATAGTGATTTTTTCAAGTCACATAATGTAATGCACTTTATATGAGGTATATTTCATCTGTTTGTGTGCTAGTTCTTCGTACAGCGCTAAGATATTATCAAATATAATGGAGAACTTTATATGATCCTATAGTGTCAAAATGATGTTAAATCATATATTTCGCTAGAATCAAGGTGCCCCCCCTAAGAAAAAAAAAAACTTATACTAATTATAGCTTTGGAAGAAAAAAAAAAAATCAGCCTATACTAAAAAAAAAGCAGCTTATACTAAAAAAAAAGGCAGCTTATACTAAAAAAAAAAAAAAGTTTTTCCCAATTTTTTTTTTTTTTTTTATGATTTCAGTTTATAGAAATCTAGTAATGTTTGCATATATATGTTAGTTTTGTAATTTATATTTTATTTGTTGATTTGTAATCTACAAAATATAGTTCTCTCTAGTAGACTATAGATATCTTGTTTGAAGTTTTAATTTTATATCTTAACAGAATAATAGTAAACTATATATAGCTTACGGAGGACTTGATGAGTCTTCTACATAAAAAAATGAAGTAATCATTTTAGATTATTGATAAATCATAAAAAAATTATCTTGATCGGGCACGAATCTCATAGCAAAGTGAAGTTGGAAACTTTAAAAATTAAATTAGAGACCACCTGAACTCTGATTTCGGCAAACTTATAGCCGAATTGAACGTCTCGAAAATATGAATCTAACAACACCAAATTCGACCCAATCTGAGTTCAAATAGGTCCAAATCGAAGACTCAAAGAGATTATATAGTGATTTTTTCAAGTCCCATCATGTAATGCACTTTATATGAGGTATATTTCATCTGTTTGTGTGCTAGTTCTTCGTACAGCGCTAAGATATTAAACTTTATACTTCTCTACCGCCGCGAATATTCCATGACGCAACAATTTTATTGATAACAAAGTAATCATTCAACTCTTTCAGATATGAAGAGTAAACGTTATAAATTGTAAGTTGTTTACTATCTTATATTTAATATTATACATTTTTAGTTAACAATTGAAAAAAAAATTAAAAATGTGTATGTCAGTCCCAATCCCGGATGAAAAAAATTGAGGGAAAATTTTAATAAAATAATTTAGGCCCCCCCTTAATGAATTTTCTGGCTCCGCCACTGGCTAGAATAACTAGGGTACTTCATCTTTAATTTCATAATCGAATTGAATTGCAATGAGAAAAGATATATTATCCTCGAGGACAAAAATATCATTTGCTCTTGAGAATTCGATCATGAAGATTATGATGTTAAATTGTCTTTTAGTCTCTTAATTTTCTCCAAATAATAACTTTAAAAACACCAAATTAACACGAGTTTTAAGAATTATATAACATATAAGTACATCTAGATGGTTTAGGTATGATAATTTAAATTTAAAGTATAAGGTACAAAGTAAGAAATGAATAGTAATTAACAAATAATTTAAATTTACTTTCAAATCATTTGTTGTGATTGTGAATGAGAGCTATTGTATACATTTATAAGGAGATCCACAAGAAGTATGCTTTGGAGTTTATGCTATCAATTTCATGTGTTGCAGACTCCTCAACAATTTATACAAGATTGAGGCTTCGTTTGGGACGGCTTTCTTACTGCTTCTTAAAGCAGCATATTAATAAAAAATTACAATTTTTGTATTTAAAAACTACTTTAAAAAACATTAAGAAATCTATCCCAAACAAAACTCGAATCAGAATAAGACTCATATAATTGATTGTTAGAAAGGCTCTTCTTTTTCCCTGGTTGAAATTGTTGCACATCTTTGTCTTGAAATTGCTCCCAGGACCACCATTGCCTCCTCCAGCCCCAAAACCACAAGCTGGCTTCAGAAGCATCGGAGCAGGACTACTACTGATGTTAACAATTAGTTCCCTCATCATCCCTGTCTCCTGCTTAATCTGATCAAATGTTCCTTCCAGTTCGATGTTCCTAAGATTTGCATTAGTCTCGTGCTCCCGGATAAATAATTTAGCTCCTATCAAATGACAGATCTGCTTGGTGTTCACCCCGCCCTTACCAATGATGGCACCAGCCAAAGCTGGCTGCGGGACCAAGACCTGAAGGAGGCGGGGGCTCAAAGTGACCCTCAAGTCGTCTACCAATTGCATTCACCATTGGGTGTTGTTCATGACCTGAATGAACTCGCCTGCCAAAAATGGCATTTATCACCAAATTTGCAGCCCTCTGCTGTGTTATACTTGTTGCATAGGCGAGTCTTAGTGACTGGAGTTACAGGGCCATCAGATAAGGAGGTTGGTCCAATGAGATGATTCCTTGAAGGAGGGGGAGAGCGGTACTTCCTCGGTTGGTTATCTGTGCTAGAACACTATTACCCCTAGGTACGTAGTGGAGAAAGTGACATCCCTCACCCCACCAAAAGGGCACCCAGAAGTGCTAAAAAACTTGGTGCATGGCTTTGATTTGCTTCCCAAACTATATTGATTGGATTCAATTTCTTTCGATCTCTTAAGGCTGGGAACATTGCCATTCCCATTCGTAGCATCAGGCCTACCCCTCTTACGAGTTGCATCGTGCAAGTACATGGCTGCAGAAAAATTTGGGAAGAGACCAAAGAAGAACAAAAGAAAATGGAAAGCACCATAAAAAACCCTAATCTTACTATTGAAGATGGAAAAACCCTAGTTAGGGTTTGCAAGTACCAGATAAAAAAGAGTCAGCCTTAGAAGATTGGAAAATTATTAGGTTCAGTCATCAGACCTATCTCTGCGTTCGGACACCAATAGAAAGCGGACAGCTGGATGAATACACGTGTAATTTTTTTAATGTAATCTTTTTTACTTTAATATATATCAGCCCGACCCGACCTAGTCCACTAATTTTTTCATTTTAAACGTTGGCGCTATTTTAAAAAATCATAAAAGATCTAAATGTTTATTACTTTTGAAGAATAAACGAGCTAGAAAATTGTAGAAAAGAGATGTAATGCTCTCGGAAGAGAGAGGGGGAAGGGGTATATGAATCAGAAGGGATGCATGAATCGGAAGCTAACTTAGCTGGAACATCTTCAGGTTTCAACATATCGATAAGTTTAAATCTCATCACAAGATGTATTATTGAAAAATGAACTAAAAAGTTGTAAACAAAGTTGCGCTGTGTAGAAAAAGGGCATATATTTCAGCTCATTAGAAGCTCAGTCTCTTAGAAGTGTGTTTAGGGATTAGGCGAAAAAATAAAAGCTCTTAGATGTTGTTGTTTAGCTTTCATTAGTATTTTTAGGAAGATCATCATTGTTTTTAGGGTTAGTAAAGAAAAAGGTGATGAGCATTTGTTGTGCTTTAGAAGTGCTTTTGTTGGGCTTTATGTGCATTTCATGTGCGTTTTACCTGCACTTCATTTGTACTTTACTTATGCTTTAGTTGCGCTTTAGGTGTGCTTTTTAATCTTTTCTTATCAGTTCTGGTTGTTTATAAAGATAAGAGAGAAGTATATGAATGTTATTATACTTATGCCCATAATAATAGCTTTAGCATCGGAAAGGATCATCACCATTTTTGATCAAATTCTAGGAAGATAAAATTCGAGGACTTTATTTGTTCAAAAGCTAGTTTTAAAAAAAATATTAATCTAAATTCAAGAAAGAAATTTACTAAACTAGATGTTAGAACTGGTTGTTCATCCATAGTGAGTTTATAGTTAATGAAAATGGTTACTAGCATGTAAAAAGATTTATTAAATCCCACAACCATGAATTGGCTAGCCCAGCCAACCAACACCTTTTGAGATTATGTAGGAATGTTGTTGAGGAAAAGCTTCCGTCTTAAAATTAATGACAGATGCAGGGATTAGAATCAATGATGTATATTCCTACCTTGTAGAGGAAGTTGGAGGATATGAGAATGTTGTATTCTTTAAGAGGGATGCCTATAATTTTATTCAGAAGGAGAAAAGAGCAATGATTGAATTTGATGACATTAGTTCTTTGATTCAATTATTTAAAGATCGATAATTTGAAGACAATATGCTCGTATGGGGTGTTCAAATTGATAAATATGATAGATTGTTAAATTTTTTCTAAGTTGATGGTAGAGGCATGATAGATTATGAATGTTTTGGAGATATGTTAATTTTTGATACTAACTACAAGCTCAATAAGTATAATTTTGTATATGCATTATTTATTGGTGTTAATAATTATTGGTAGAACATTTTATTGGGGGTTACTTTTTTGTTAGAAGAAATAATTAAAAGTTTTACATGGTTATTTAAAATATTTGAACGAATAATGGGTAATAAATATCCAACAAAAATATTTACTAATCAGGGCCAAGCTATATCTAGGACCATAGAAGATGCATTACCTAGCACTCGTCATAGATTATGTCAATGACATATCTTATCAAAAGTACATATCTTCAATAGCAACAATAAAGCCAAAGGGCTCTTCTATAAGTGTATAAGAAAGTGTGATTCTAAGGAAGTGTTTGAGGAGGCATGGACTGAAATGATCAAGGAAAGGAACCTTCATAACCATGAATGGTTGTAGGATATTTATAAGATAAAGAGAAAGTGATTAACAATTTTCAACAAGGATTATTTTAGCATGGGCATTTTATCAACACAGCATAGCGAGTGTACTAATAATGTATGTCATGACATTTCAAAGCTAACAAGTTTATTAATTGATTATTTTCTTGGGTTAGAAAATGTATTGATGAATTGGCAGCGAAATGAGCATGATGAGGAGTACAAATACAGTCAGTTTGAAATTATTCCTATGATAAAGAATAACTCAATATTAAGGTAAGCTGCTCGATTTTACTCAAGAAAATTATATTCATTTTTTGAGGAAGAATTTATACAAGCTGTGGGAGAAATGAGTATAGAATTCATTTCAACTAATTCTTCAAAGTTTCTAGTCAACTATATAGAGAATAAGGACCATCATCATTTTTGGGTGGTTTACTTTGATGCAATAGAAGGTAACATTCAATGCAGCTGTATGATGTATGATATAATAGGATTATTATATTCTCAATGTATGATGATTTTGAAATAATTGGATATGGCTAAAATCCCTAAGAAGTACCTAATACTACAATGAGCAGCAAGGGCTCGAAAATATATTTATTCAGATAACTTGGGCAATGCTTAAAGAAATAATAACTTTGAAGATGGTAGGGGATTCATATTCAAAAATCAAGTGAGCAGATTTACATATCAAATGAGCACAGAAGCTCAAGAGAATGAGGAGGCAGAGGAGTATATTCTTGCCTCAATGAAAGATATGGCTAAAAACTTATACTTAATTCTTGGTAATAAGAAAAAAAATTTAGAAGTACAATGCAAGATCTCAAGATGGAAGCGCTAATTTGAAAGATCCTCTAAAGCTTATACATAATGACATATTTAATACAAGATTGGAAAGCCATTGGGAAATGAATAAGAGGGCTAAGAGTAATTTTTAATAACCTGTCAATTATATTATTCCTTACCTAAGACTAACATTGTAATTTTTAACATACAAGAAACCTTTGGTGGGGAAAAAAATAATAGATGATCATTCTTCAACATAAATGAACTTCTCAAGCATGCCTGAATATTTTAATGAGGAATATATAATCGACCAACCAAGAAGCCAACCTGGTGTTGAATACACTAAATTGATGATTGATTTCATTACTTCGGAGTTAAAATTTAATAAATTTTCTTTGTAATAATATTTATTAGGAACTCATGAATATTTATTCTAACAAGTATTGAATTTTAATAAAGACTTTTTATTATAATAATTATTTATTGGGACTTACTACTATTTATTGTAAGAATATTTCAGTGATTATTTATAGCTTCAAATGCGTTTTAGGTGCGCTTTAGTTTAACTTTAATTAGTTGCACTTTGAGTACGTTTAAGTGCACTTTAAGTGTGCTTTAAGTGTATTTTAAGTGCAATTTAATTACGCTTTGGTTGCGCTTGTGTTGCATTTTAGGTGCGCTTTGGTTGTGCTTTAGGTACGCTTTGGGTGCGCTTTATTTGCGCTTTATTTGTTCTTCATAAATTACATTTATAAATCTTCAAAATTTCAAATGTACAAAAGTTACAAAATAAATAAAAACTATATATTAACATTTAAATAATAAAATGTTCAGATTTATAACTCATGTACACAATTTACAATTTTTTTTATAATAATTTTACTTCTTCGTAGTAAGAAAAAGAAAATATGCTAACTCCGGCGTCGAATAGAATTCCGGCGTCACTCGGACGTTCGGCCGAATTCTGACATCGTTCAGGCGGCGGGAAGAACTCCGGCGGTGGTCGAGGGGGAGCTGTTCTCTCCTATCCTTCTCTTCTCTTCTTCTCTTCTTCTTGCTTGGAGGGTCCCTCTTATGAGAAATGAGGGGTTAATTTATAGTTTTTCTGGAGTGGCATAGCTCGTAAATAGATGTTAGATCAGGGGCAAATAGGGAGTGGCTGAATGGACGGCTGATATTGAATCCTTTGATCGTGCACCGTTCGTCAGACATTTGAAGGTCTTAGTGATATCGGAATTCAACGATCTTTGGCTCGTTGAAGTTGTCTCGTCGAGCCGTTCGATTTGACTATAAGCTCATTGAAATCGGAGACCGTTTGGTAACTCAAATTGTGGTATGAGCTTTCCAACAGCACTTCGGGCGTTTGATTTGGGCTCATTTGGGCTCGGATTGAGTTGAATTTGGTGTCGTTGGGTTCGTATTTATGAGATGCTCAATTTGACTATAAGCTCGTTAAAATTGGAGTTTGGGTGCACCCGGATTTAATTTTTGAAGTTTTTCGGTTCGATTTTGCCTCGAGATTCGTGCTCGATCAAGATAATTTTTTGAGAATATATCAAGGCTATTCATCATTGCCATTATTGAGGGAAAGATGACAAGTGCTGAACTTCTCAATAATAAGATCCTTCGGGCAGTTCACAAACGTCGTTATGATTGTTTTGTCGATCAACTAAAAAATATCTAATTTTGCACATCTAAAAATTTTTCCCTTAAAAGATGCTTGAAACTCTTTTCATAGCTTGCCCAATAGATGTTGTAAAGTCCTAAAATTTTGAGGCTTAATATTATTAAAATATGATAGTTATATAACTACATTACTAATAGGCACACTTTAATGCTCCATAACTTCACATGACTAAAATTGAATGAAATAATTGAATTTAATAATCATACTAAATTTACATAAATTTGATTAAAATTTATATGCATCGTGATTATATGGCATGGAATAATTTTGAACAAATTATATATAAAAAGAATGTATTTAATTGAAATAAGTTATAACATAAAGTAGACACATAAACAACAACGTAACTACATGCGTTTTCACCTTTTAAAATTCAACAACTACATGCTTTTTTACTGAAAAAAGAGACTCAAATTGGCATCCTCTCTCTGTTTATGTAATTTTTTTTAATGCTGAGCTTTCATAAATTTTTTGTGCAACTTTCTTCTCAATTCTTTGAAAATATGTTTAGTAAACTCAATGTTTATATTCTTCTCAACAACCGGATCAACTTCCTCTCCTTTTTTCCTTTTTTTTTTTCTTTTTTATTTTTTTAAACTTTTTCTTCCTTTAAACTCTCCCAACTTGGCGACTTCCCCTCCATTCATTGGCCCTCCATACCAAACCAGGAGCAAAAACAACACAAATGGCCACTAAGCACAACTCGAGCATCTCTCCCACTATCCAAACTCCCTTTCTCCTCCTCCTCCTCCTCCTCTTCTCCCCCTTCTTCAACGCCGCTGCTGGACAGGAATCAAACAGCAGCAATGCACCGTCCCCCTCCAATTGCAGCTGCAACACACCCTCTCCTCCCGCCCATCCCCAGCCCTCCGACTTTCCCAACCTCAAACAATACGTTGCCTACAACGTCATCCAACGCTTCAAAAACACCATCACCTGCGACCCCAACAACATAACCTCCACCTGGACCGGCTTCTTCCCTTGCACATACCTCGGTTTCTTCTGCGAAACCCCTCCTAACCTCGTCAACACCCCCACCATCGCCTCCATCGACTTCAACGGCTTCCGCCTCTGCGCCCCTTCTCTCTCCGGTTTCATCGACGCCTTCCCGGACCTCGCTCTCTTCCATGCCAACTCCAACAATTTCTCAGACACAATCCCCGACCTGTCTTCCCTTCCTTTCCTCTACGAACTCGACTTGAGCAACAATGACCATACCGGCCCATTCCCCGCTGCCGTTCTCCCCCTTTTCCGACTCACCTTCATCGACCTCCGCTTCAACCGCTTCATCGGCACCGTCCCCCCCTCCGCTTTCAACCTCGGCCCTAACGTTCTTTTCTTGAACAACAATCTCTTCTCCCAGCCACTCCCTGCCGATCTCGGCCAATCCCCTGTCAAGTATCTTACGCTCGCTAACAACGCCTTCACGGGTCCTATTCCGTTATCAATCCGCAACGCGTCAAATACTCTTCTTGAGGTGCTTTTCCTCAACAACCTCCTCTCCGGCTGTCTTCCTTATGAGGTTGGCTTGCTGAGGGAGGCGACGGTGTTCGACGCCGGGTTCAACTATATCACCGGCCCAATACCGTTTTCGTTTGGCTGTCTGTTCAATGTCGAGCAACTTAATCTTGCTGGTAATTTGTTGTACGGAAATGTGCCAGATGTGGTGTGCCGCCTCGCGGAGTTTGGGAAATTGGCGAATTTGTCGCTGTCGGAGAATTTCTTTACGTCGTTGGGGCATAGTTGCTGGAGGCTGGTTAAGAGTGGGGTGCTCGATGTTCGCCGGAATTGTATTTTTGGGTTACCGGAGCAGAGGGCGCCGGCGGAATGCGTGTTCTTTTTGACTCGGTGCAAGTTTTGCCCTTTGCGCATTCATATACCCTGCAACCTGCCTTACTGGAAGAAGACTGTGACCGTAGCCAATGACGGCGACGCTAAAGCTGTTAAGGCGGCGGAGGCGGAGGCGCCAGGTTACAAGAGCTATTCGGCGCTTCACCAACCAGATGGGAACTGAAACGATCGCTTAATTATAAACGTAATGCGGTTCGAACTCTGAAAACGAACGCCATGACAGAAGCATAGTAAGCACTTGTTGTTCTGTTTAATGTAGTTGCTGGAGCGTGTAGTTTGACTGAATAATGTGTGAGTGTGATGTATTTTATGTTCTTTATTTTTTAATAGGAAATATTATGAAACTACTTTTTTTTACTAAAAAGTTAAAAGTTAATTTTAAAAAATAATAAAAGTTATTCTAAATGAAGTTTTAGGTTTCGTTTGGGACAACTTTTTTAATAAATCTTAAAGTAGTTTCTAAGTTAAAAATAAAATTTTTATACTAAAAAAATATTTTAAAAGACAGCGCAGTAAGAAAACGGTCCCAAACGAACTCTAAGCCTCCATTTAGGACAACTTTCTTACTACGTTTCAAAATTATCTTTTTATTATAAAATTTTTTAATTCAAAGAATTTTGGTACTAGAAAGCTGTTTAAAAAGTAGTAAGAAAACTGTCCCAAACGAAGCTTAAATGATTTAGGGGATGATTTTTTTGCTACTTTTTGAAGCAGCTTTTTAATATAAAATTTAAAATTTTGTACTAAAAAGATACTGCAAAAATAGAAAAAAAGTAATCCCAAACGAAGTCTTAGATATGCGTTTGATTTTACTAATTGGACTTCTAAATAAACAAGTAGTTTTATAACGGATCATGTAACAACTGTCAAAGATCTATAAAAACATATGAATTCATAATCACTAGACATATAAAAAGAATATATGCAGCACACTCGCTGCTTCTAAAAGCCTATGCCTTCGTTCTATCTTTTTTTTTTTTTTGGGAAAATTTGGGGCAAAAAGCCCATCATATATTGATAATGAAGAGGTTACATGTAAAGAGAAATACAAGTAAAAAGCTGCCTACATAAGCAAATACAAAAACTTATGTAAGCCAAAAAGAGAAAAAAAAAAAAACTCAACTATACCCCCTATAAACCACCCTAGAACAACAAAACATGGAATAAGGAAAGTAGCAGCTGGAGAATGAGCAGATACAGAAGCTAGAGGACCAATGAAGAACATAGCCTAGCTGAACATCAGCATATCAAGGTAGATAGAGAATAATTTCATAGTCCAGAAGATAGTTCCCAGCCAGCAATTTGAAGCCAAGCTCCCATGCCCATGATAATCTGGACTCAGATTAATAGAAAACAGTAAGTAGATCGTTCACTTCCCTGGTTGCCCATGAATACCCATGAACCGTCCAAAGGAAAGTGCGGGGAGCTTCATCATTGTCCAGATGGGCATATCTGAAGATTCGCGGTACAGCAGCCAAAACAACAGAAAAAACTCAAGCAGTGAGTTTACAGCCTTTCCAAATAATTTGAGGCATTTCTTCATTTCACAATTTTTACAACCAAGACTCTTTTAATGCAAAAAAGTACCGTAATGTGACATGACGATTTGTTCCCAAAAGTTATGTCATTCCTCTCTTTCCAAATGAAGTAAATCACACATGATAGCACCAACTTATAAAAGTTTAACAGCTCAGAATTCCCATTATATTGTCCATATAACCAGTCAAAAACCTGCAGTATATTAGGCCTAAGCAAGAAGTTGTTCATCCCAGGAAATAAGTTTCCCAAGATAGCAAAAGAGTAAGAACATTCAAAAAAGATATGGGAAACAGATTCCTCAAACATGTTGCATAACCGGCAAACATTTGGGACATAAATATTCCTTAAACGAAGAGCATCAACTGTTTTAAGGCCTCCAACCAAAGCAAGCCAGGCATAAACCGAGAATTTTAAAGCCTTTCTTTTATGCCAAATCATTCTATACCAACCGCAATTTGGATGTTCAGAGTAAAATTCCCCCAAAAAATTTTTAAAATTGTAGTTCTTCTTATCATACCATAGCAAACAGGGTCCCACTTCACCAATATCATTGATGCCCGCAAACAAATCTTTTAGAAATGGAGGAAAAGAATCAGGCAAAGACCAGGCATCATCCGCTATTAGCTTATTTAAAGCAATATCAGGAATATGAACCAGAGAGGAGCTGCCAAAAGTCTTAGCAAGATTACAATTATTGTACCAATGATCCCATTTCACAGATAAAGGAGCAGACTTAGTAATACGGAATTTAAAACAATGCTTAGCAGAGTTTGCTGTAAAGCAAAAAGATTTCCATAAATTTGAAGCAACAGTCCCAGGTGGTCTCCAAGGAGAGGAATATTTGTTAAGCAGCCATGCAGATAAAGGGGATGAGTTATTATATAATCTGAGAATCACAGAACAGTTGAAAGAGAATTGCAAAGCAGGAGTAGAGGAAATATCCAAACCTCCTTTAGAATAAGGCATACAAACTTTGTCCCAAGCAATCATATGAAGCTTCTTGTTGGAATTAACATCCCCGAAGAATAAAAACCGAGAACTAGTTTTTCTAAAATATTTATGAATAGCTTTAGGCATAATGTCACCCTGAATCCAGTATGCTATGGTGTTTTGAATCGTAAATTTCAGGTATTGTAACCTGCCAGCAAATGACAAAAGTTGAGCCTTCCAACCACTAAACTTTCTATTAAGACTATCCAACAGAGGCAAATAATCTTCAATTTTAAGTCTATGAAAAGATAGAGGAATTCCCAAATAAGTGATCTTGCTTGCAATGTTATGAATGGAGAGAGCCTGACATATAACATTACGGTTACTCAGATGCTTAGGAAACATAATAGCACTTTTATCATAGTTGACATGAAGACCAGAGACACTAGCAAAGTCTCTAAGAATGGAAACCAATAAGCTGCAATTTTCTAGAGAAGCTTCACCAAATATTAGGACATCGTTAGCATAAAGCAAATGGGTTAAAGAGAAGTCCTTAAAAGAGATTCCTTTAAACCCCCTTTCCTCTAAACGATTAGAGAAAGCATCCATAGCTAGACAAAAAAGATAAGGCCTCATAGGGCAACCTTGTCTAATACCAGTCGTAGAAGGGAAGTACCCCTCAAGAGCTCCATTAAGAAGAACAGAAAAATTAACATAAAAAATACAAGCCTTAATCCAGCTAATAAACCGACTAGGGAATTGTTTTTGAATAAGCCTGGATAATAAGAAATCCCTAGAGATTGAATCAAAAGCTTTCTTGATATCTAATTTAGCACAAAAAAATTTCTCTTTACCTCTTTTCCCCGCATGATACAGAATATCAGAAGCTAATAAGATGTTATCCGTAGAAACTCTGGATTTAAGAAATCCAGCTTGGTTGTCTTTGACAATATTGTTCATGACCGATTTAAGTCTAACTGCAATAACCTTGGCAATAATTTTATAAACCACATTACACAGTGCTATAGGCCTATAATCAGATATATTGACAGCATTTTTATGTTTGGGGATGATAGCCAGAGCTGTGGCTTTAACATAATTAGTCATATAACACTTAATAAAGAATGATTTAATAGCCTTGCATACAACCGGCCCATTTATGTGCCAAGAAGACTTATAGAAATGAAAGTTGAAACCGTCGGGTCTAGGTGCAGAGTCAGAGCAACCCATAAATACTGCAGCTTTTATTTCCTCATCCAGCACTGGGTCACTAATAGATTGAAGAAAACAGTGAGGGACAACCTCACCACAAGGAATAGCCACAGCCGTAGTTTGAGGAGGACAGGGATTATATAATTCTTGAAAATGCTGGATAATTTTAGAGACAGCTTCAGATCTGCTGGAAGTAGGATTACTAGATAACAAATTGATAATCAAATTTTTACTACTAGTGCGGGATCTGATTTTAGCATACAAAAACTTCAAGTCATCTTCCCCAAATTTTATCCAATTAACCTTGGCTCTTTGAATTATCTAGGATGCTTGAAGGCTAGTAAAATAAGCTAATTCAGAGTTACACTTTTGATAAGCAGAATTAAGAGCCGGATTATTATGATCAGACAGCAAAAGATCCAGCAAAGAACATTGGTTATGATGTAACATATCAATATGTCTGGTAATGCTATTAGAAGTAGCCCAAGTTTCCTTTTTAATACCATATTTTAAAAGCTTAAGCGAACGACATAGATTAGATAAAGGATTACCAGAGTGAGGCCTAGAGAACTCCTCAATAAGCAAGTACCAGAATTGATCAATCTTGGTCCAGAAATTTTTAAAAAGAAAACGATGATGAACCTTAGAGGAGCTACCAGGATGCAAAATAACTGGACAATGATCAGAGCAAGAGGGGCTTTAAAAGGAGCAATACGATTCAGTGAAATTACTGACCCAACCATCATTCACAAGCACTCTTTCCAGCTTGATGTGAATGGGATTGTCAACTCGTTGATTAAACTAGGTGAATTTACAGCCTACAGAGTTAATATCCTCCAGCCCATACTGAAAAATAAAATCATTGAAGTCTTTCAGAGCAGATTGAGTTAAAGTGGATCCACCCAGCTTTTTTGAAGCAAATCTACAGCAATTGAAATCCCCCATGATAGCCCAGGGAAATTGATTATCAGGAGCAATTTGAGAGAGAGAGAGTTCCACAAATCTTTTCGGTCATACAAGCTGTTAGAATCATAGACTACGGATAAATGGAAAAGAGGTTGATTAGAGACAAAAATCAGACCAGAGATTAATTGATCAATAATGACAACCGGATTGAAAAATAATTTAGAAGCATTCCACTTCACCCAGATCCTCCCCGAAGAAGAGAGGTTAAAATTATTGTAGCTAGATTCATTAGAGAAAAGAGAATGAGAAATATCAAAGAACGGATCATCCAGAGATTGCAAATGGATCCTGTTCTCCAAAATGCAAATTAAGTCAAGCTTAAAAGATTGAATAAGTTGCTTACAGCACAGAACCTTATCAGGTCGATTGAAACCCCTAATATTCCACGCAGCCATAGGTGGAAAAGCATCAGGAATTTCGGTTTTGATTGGAGTTTTTTACCCTGCTTACCCCTTGCAGGTTTTTTAGCTGTAGTAGGAATATTACTCTGAATAGCTTTACCAGAAATTTTTTGAACTTTACCTGTTCCCACCACTTCAACAGTCTCCTGCTCAGCGGTATCATGTTCATTCCCAGAATTATCGATGGGATCACCAGCATCCCCCTCAGAATTTAAAATATCAAATTTGTTAGGGGAAACAAAATTTTTCCCCACAGATGTGAATTGCGATTGGATATTAGTAGAGGACGAGGAAGCAGCACCATTGGGTGAATTTAAATTAAGGATGCCCAAATTAAAAGAATCCCCAGAGTCATGTATAACAATTTTAGGTTGATCCAAAGCTATATCTTCAGCCATAGAAGGGTTTTTGATAGAGGTGGGGGAGTGTGGCTGATATTGGAGAGGATGAATTTCAACTAAAGAGGGGATATTTTGGGAAACAGGGGTGGCCTTAGAATTCCCAAAGTCAGAAACATGAGAGTTGATATTGGGTATAGGCAGTTTCTCCATGATTTGTGATTTCAATGGGGGTCTAGAAGGAGGTCTCCTGCTATTGCTCCTACCCCTGATAGTATCCTTACCAGTATCCTTCCCTATATCATTAGAAGCGTTGTCTGGCTTTTTAGGGCAGGAAGTAAAGAAGTGCATTAAAGACTTACAATGCTGTCAAGGAAAAGGACGCCATTCATATTGCACTCCCAGGCTAACGACTTCCCCATCCAGCGAAACTTGAATTTCCTCAGGATAAGAAGCATGACAATCAGCAAGAACACAGATCCGAGCAAAAGTTAACCTGGTTTTCAACTCTGTAAGCCTGTCAGCGGCCACCGAAATACCTATCTTGCTAGCGATCCTGGAAATCCCCTCAGAGTTCCAGCATGCAAGGGGAAGATTGTGAATCTTCACCCATATAGGCACCGTTGCGAAATCTTCCCTTTGAGGTATGAATTTCGGGTGCCACTTTTGAAGAACAAAAGGTTTCCCCAGAATGAACCAGGCACCTCTAGACCAAACTGATTTGAAGTCTTCAACACATGAGAATCGAAAGAGAAAAAAACCATCATTTAGGGATAGGAGCTGCACTGAACCTTTCAGGTTCCATGTCTTTTTAACTGCTGCGAGCAAGGCTTCATAGTAGGGGCGTCTTCCAATGGAGTAACCAACCAGACAAAGTTTCATGTCTTCACCTCCATTGGTTAAGGAGTCTCCAGAGAAAGGGATGATGTCCGGCTCTGAAGGGAAATGAGAAAACTTGAGGGTGCTTGAAGAAGAGTTCTCCGGAGCAAGAACTTTATTCCATCTCTTAGCTAAAGCACAAACCTTTCCAGCAGGAGTAGTAACGAGCGCTGGAAACTCAGAAACCGCAAGAGCAGCTTCTAAGTTAGGAGGAGAAGAAGTTCCCTCCGGCATCGCCGGAGGGAAGTAAAAAAGTCATGTCAAACGAAGTCTTAGGCTTCGGTTGGGACGGCTTTTAACTGCTTTCTAAAATGGAGTTTTAATACAAAAATAAAAAATTTGTACTAAAATTCCTGTTTAGAAAGCAATAAAAAAGCCGTCCCAAACGAAGCCTTAGATATGCGTTTGATTATACTAATTGGACTTCTAAATAAACAAGTAGTTTTATAACGGATTATGTAACAACTGTCAAAGATCGATAAAAACATATGAATTCATAATCAGTAGACATATAGAAAGAAATTATGCAGCACACTCGCTGCTTCTAAAAGCCTTCGCCTTCGTTCTATGTAAAAGTGGCATGGAGTCGCTTGCACAATTAAAAAGATAAAGTATATATGAGTACCTTAGCTTTATTCTATGTTCCAACACATTTATAAGAAAATTTGTATAATTAGTAATATACTAATATGCTTATTTAATATAATAAGTGCATATAAAAAGGAGGTATTAAACAATTGGATTAATAAAATATTGAAAAATTATAAAACACAATTCTATAGATTATTATATTAGTAGCCAACAATCATAATGGTTATAAACATGTTCAAAATTTATATCAACTGATATATAAGTTACGAATAATCAAATTAAGTGATACATTAAATTATTCAACTAGTAGCTAACAATCATATAAATAATCTACACATTTAAGAAATTATGATCGACATTTGATATAGAAAACATAATTATAAAAATAAGATATATTAAAAATAAGAGCTAAACAAATATAAAAAAAGCATGAGTTTACATTTCATTAATTAACCATCATATGTTTTTACACCTTTTGCGTTTGCAAGAGGCGGCAACAGTGGCGACATAGTGATGCAGTGCCTGGGTGGGAACCAAAGATACACGAACGGGTAGCCGAGAGAGAGAGAGAGAGAGAGAGAGAGAGAGAGAGAGAGAGAGAGAGAGAGCAAGAAACTCGTTAGAAGTAAGTGAGCAAGAGAGAAAGTGGCGGCAAAGTGATGGAGCAAGGGAGGAAGAGCAGCGATGAGCAAAGAGCAAGGGATAGTGGTGGCAGCGGTAGGGTGATTTTGCAAGTAAGTAGAGTGGTGGAGGCAGTTTGGAAAGTGACGGAGAAAAATGATAATGGCCGGTCAAGGACGGAGGGAAAGTTGAGGCAATGGGTCAGGGAAGAAAAGGAGAACGGCAGCGGTAGGTGGGGGAGCGAGAACAAAATGAATTAGGAACACGAGAGTGCCTGAACCATGGACTATTCAAAGAATTTCCAAAGTAAATAAAATCAAAATACTAGAGACACAAATTTGATCGAAGAGTTCTGTTAGTGGTTACCTACAATGATTTTTTTTCCATAAATTTATTACTGTGATAGTCGATTTCAGACAGGGCTTTCTCTAGTAGCAAGGTCATAGTAATTGTATTCTTGATATTCCACATCAACTATCTTAGACCCATTTGAACTATACATTGCAAAGTTGAAATCCAAACATTTCTCACGAAGGCATTATTTGGGATGACTTTCTTATTATTTTGAAAATAAAATTTTTTAAACTATAAAGCTACTTCAGAAAGTAGTAAGAAAGCCATTTCAAACAAGTCTTAAGTCATAGTGCCAATTCTACAAATGTTCATTAGTGCCCAATGTTTCCTATGGTTTACTCCTCCCTATATCTAAAAACACATGATCCTCATATTGGATAGTAAGCATCTATTATATATCCACTTTAAAGAGGTTCAATGGGGAAGGTATATGTGCATGGTTAGAAAATATCTCCTACCTTAGCAACATGACTACTTGGAGGTTGGTTTAATTTATGTATATAAAATAATATGCTCAACATTGAAATTGGACTAATTAACATGTCAGCTGTCAAATCAAGATCATATATATTGGATCTATACAAATTTTAAAAGATCCATATGCCCTAGCTTGTGATTTCTAATACTTTAAGTGGATATCTCTTAAGATCGATGAATGCTAATCAACCCAAAATCACCTTCCTCTTTGAAAGATTATTATGATTTATCTTTGCCTTATACTTTGTATTAATTGCACCTAATTATTCACTCACCTTAGCATGACGGGCCTAATAAGATTTTATGAAGATAAAAGCAAAGTCAAAAAATGTATGAGTTGGGAGGGCAGCCAATATAATGGACCTCTTTGGAACTAAAGCATAATCAACTCACCTAATAATAGGGGACCTAATTATCCTTAGTAGAATCTTAGTATTCTTTTTTTTTTTTGGCTTTACCTAGATATTAGATATCTATAGTGCAGTAGTATGTACCATTTATAGTAGCTTGATAAGTAGGATCTAACAATCTTATTCTCAGCATCAATATGTTCTTAAGACATGGTGTCTCATTTAAAAATTCCTTTATATAGAGGAAATCTTTATGTTCCTCTGTTATTTTTTGGGAGGCCTACGCTTCATAGAAACTATCTACCTGAGACTGTCCGTTGGCCTATAGGTTCTGACACAAGGTTAGAATTCTAGCTCTTCCAGAGTGGTATCTCACTGATGGCTCGGGCCTCCCCGCAAGGATGCCTTCTTCGCTCTCCACCAAAGTTGTACAAGAAAGGCCCAAAGGTAATTCTTAAGAAAATTTATTCATTTAAAAATAGGAATTGAGCCTTGCACTAGTGCTACACGTAGCCCTTCCTGTAGCACATAGGACATGTGATATCTCTACTAGTTTTAGAGCTCCCATTGATAGGAGATCTAGTAATTTGAGTTCCATTGGTGATGACGCTAAACATAGAAATAGACCTTTGGGTGGTTTATATAGAAGTTTTATGTCATAACTCAACCCAATAAAACCCATAGATATAACATGTCATATCGTGTTGGATGGTAACACACATAACAGAACTTTCTCCCACCATTAGAATTTCTTAGAAATCAAATATTTAAGGCAAATAAGCGTGTGTATAGTTACAATTCAAATGAAATAAATGAAAATGATCATAATATAGAATATTACATAATAACGGCAGCAAAAATATTTAGCAAATTGGGTAGGAATTTCATATTTATCATGGATTATTTAAAACACTATTTTAAAGAATTTATTGTACAATAACAACTTTTTTTGAGATCAGAATCACTTTTTAAATTACTAGAGATAATAGGCTTTCAAAACAAAACTACAAAATTTTTCAAATAAAATATAAAAATGTTATGAATATTTAAGTAAACAACATACCAAAATTTATGTGGTGAAATTTGAATAGATGTGAAGTTATTCTCTTTTGAACTTTACAAATTTATAATTTTAATCAAAAGAATCCCAAAATTCTTCTATTATTAAAAATTGATATATGCATAATATAGCCTACCTCAATCTGAACAATTTATAGAACTAGGATGATTGTAGAAAATGGACTAAAGCAACATGGAGTGGATTTTTTCTCTCTAGGAAAACTCTCTCTCTCACTCTATCTTTGCCTAACCAGTAGCCTGAGTATGGGATTTTTGACAAAAAAAATTTTAAGTGTAAATTGATATTTTATAAAAACAAAACTAAACCTAGCATCGAAGTGCTCTAGACATTAGCACTACTGTGATGGCACTGCTAATAGTAAAGAGGTTGGAGATCTGAAGAACTCTAGAGCTCCGCCTGATGCTCAATGTCATTAATTTTTACTAAAAACTGTTGTCATTCGACCACTAATCATTATTTTTTAACTTCCATCACCTAATGGTCCTTGCTTGTGTTATCATCTAATCATAATCACTTGATATCATCCAATATCACTTGCAACCACCATCGTTCGATCACCCTCACTAGACTAATGTTGTCTGATCGCTATCATCATCCCTTCACTACTTCTCTAACAAGGTCTACTACAATTACATGAGATCAAGTTTAAGTTTATTACTTTTTAATTCTGTCTTTCCATCTAAGCTAGGTCGTATGATTTTCCCATCTCGCATTTTCTATGTCAAAATTTTTATGTCTTCTATATTTTCTTATTTTATTTGTGTTTGTAATGGATCTTTTTGCAAATCTAAGATGTAGATCTCTCTCTCTCTCTCTCTCTCTCTCTCTCTAATATTGTGGATTTACTAGCATACAACTAGTCTAAATATGAAATTGAAGGTTTCAATTTTAACTTCAGCTATTGTAAGTTAAGTTGAATGTGATGATTTCGAGTTATTGAAGCTATTTTTCAGGTGGAATTAAACTTATTCCAAGTCATTGTTCTTTGAATTGTAAATACTTTATTATAAATCAATTAAAATTTATTTAATTATTGAATAAATTTTAAGTTTTCATAAACCCACAAAAATAGGAAGTGAACTAATGAAGAAAGAGCAAATGATAGGAATGAGACCCACAATCCCTTATACACATGCATCTAAGAGGCTGTTTGGTTTGCTCTAAAAGGGTATAAAGTATTTCAAATGCATGTGATTCGAAAATATGAGTATCTAGTTTGAAGTAAAAGGAATTCATCATCCTATGTTTTTGGAATTCTTTCGATTTTGGTGATTCCTAAATACACTGAAAACTCACCTCCATTGCCACCACGACCACCACCTCTGTCATCTGTCAACGACCACCTCCGGCCACCCTAGGCCACCTTGGCCACCGAACATCGCCTGCCACCCTGGCTGTCGTAGGCCACCGCCAACCACCGCCATTTACAAATTTACACTGCATTCAATTTACATCAAGCTAAATAAATAAATAAATAAGTAAAACCCTGCATTTACTTTACACTCATCAAACAACTCTAATGCATTTCAAATGTCTTTTTCAGCCAACCAAATAACACCTAAAGTAAACTAAGGAATAATATAAAGCAAATACGACTATATTTCAGGTATCTAGCCACTTGTTTTGGTTCTTAATTATTTCAACATTAATTTATGGCCACATTGAAGATAACCAACATTTCACAAATCAATGTAAATAGTTTTGTAACTAAATATTAAAAAAAAAAAATCAAATTTAGTTCTTGCCATAGATATTCTTTTTTGGAAATGATGAGTAATAAATTATAAAATGTTTCGTTTTAATTCTCCAGGAAAAAAAAAGAAAAAAGGGGTCTCTCATTTTTTATTTTTAATCTTTTAGTGATAGGAGAAAATATATGTTTTTAAAGAATGAAAATGAAAAATAGACATTTTGCATCTATTAAATTCATTTTTTGTTGTGCTTCCCTGAGCTTTATCAAGAATGAAAAGATCATCATTAATAATTGACAATATAACCATAAAAAAGATACCAGCATAAAATTTTTATAGATCTACTTTTTATGTAATTTCTAATGAATGATTATAAATATATGGTAGCATTATAGAAGAAATATGCTAGGTGTCAATATTTGACAAGACCCAAAAATTCGATCAAAAAATTTTGGATTAGGGTCAACACGTTTGTCAAACACGTATGGTTCGGGTTCAAGAAACTGAACCATTTCAAAACCTGGGTCAGGTTCGGGTTGACCCGCAAAACCGAAAATGACCCGTGACTTGCTGTGAATAGTAAACACCCTGTATGAAAACCCAAACTCCCGCTTTCCCGCTGTCGCGATTCAACCTGAATCCCATTGTCTCGCAGTCACGCTTAAAAGTTGCCATCTCGTAGTCGTGCTTCAACGTCGCCATCCCATAATCCCGAAGTCACGCAGTCCTGCCGTTGAAGGTTGGTTCAAAGTCCAAACGACCAATTCCTAGCCTCTCCCTCTACCATGTCCTGAAGCGAAAGCCGCTTCTTCTCCCTCTCCCTGCGCCCGCCACCGCCGCCTCTCCCTCTCCCTGCACTCATCGCCGCTACCGCCTCTCCCTCTCCTACCACCTGAAGTGGACGACGCCACCTCTCCCTCCTGAAGATGCCAACAGGTTGGCGGGTCGTGTCGGGTTTACCCGAGCCTAAAGCAGGTCGGGTTTTGGTCGGGTCAATTTGTGTTGAGTTAATTTCAAGTTGGATCAGAACCCGAACCATGATCCAATTTTGACAGCACCGCCTAGGATGATATATCATAGAATGCTTTGGGTTTTTTCTTAGGTAGAGCTAGGTGGCTCTTAAATCTGTAAACTTTAATTAGTTACACATGAATGATGCATTCTTTTTAATTTTGATTATGAATGAAGAATGCAATTTTCTTTTCATGGTTTTGTTGTTTTTTTAATCATAGTTCATAATGATATTATCTCCATTCTCCACTAAAACATTTCTTATACATCTAGGTTTGGCATCCACCCTTTATTCCACCATGGCCAAGATCTACTCTTAGGTTTTGTTCAAGACAACTTCCTTACTGTTTTCTAAAATAATTTTTTAGTACAAAAATTTTTTAAACTGAATATTTTTGTACTAGAAAACTACTTTGAAAAGCAGTAAGAAAACTATCCCAAATGAAACCTTAGAATATCGTCATCCAAGCATATGGTTGGTTAATGTGCTCTCATTCACATATTGGGTGAATGTCTCCAAAGAATATTTAGGTATTTGTGATCCGGGTTAGCAAATTAACCATTGCTTGGCTACTATAATTCATTCCCCTTAAATGAATATGGTAAGCTTAAATTTTGCCTTACCTTCTCATTCCACCATCACCAGTTCTCATCCTTATCATGTTTTTGTCAGAGCAAAATGGCATTGTTCATTCTCGTATTAGAGCGAAATGTCACAACTCATTTTGTTTTAAATGAATTCATGTGCTAATGATTATTGTTGCCATTAATATTAAATAGTACTAACACTAAACATATTTGCAAATACTCAGTATTACTAACTACACTGCTAATATTAAAATAATTTCTTAGTTTAATCTCTTACAAAAATATCTTTCGAATATATATAGACCAGACGATGACTCTTTATATAATGCTTAATTCCATTAGACCCATATGATGCCCCCCAAAAAAAGAAAAAAGATTATTATGATTGTTTAAAATTTATATTCAAAGTCTGATAGGTGATTAATAAAAAATTATATATAATCAAATGAGTCTAATCTTGAGCTAAAATAATTTTGATTTTATATAATCAACAGTCTTGAATGGCTAGTTTTTTAAACTAATGCACATATAATTAAATTGATATAGCTAATAATGGATGAGATTAGCATCTACGACAAAATGTGATTAAGGCTTCGTTTGGGACGATTTTCTTTCTGCTTCTTAAAGTAGCCTCCTAGTACAAAAATTTTAATTTTTTTGCTAGGAAGCTGCTTTAAGAAGCAATAAGAAAATCATCACAAACGAAGCCTAATGTTTCGTTTGGAACAGCTTTCTTACAATTTTTTAAAATGACATTCTAGTATAAAGATTTCTAATTCAAGAAATTTTTGTACTAGAATGCCGTTTTATAAAGTAGCGAAAAAATTGTCCCAAATGAAGCCTAAGTCTTGAATAATTTATTAACTTCCATTTTTTCCCACTCCCTTTCTTTTTCCACTTGCTTATTTCTTTTTTCTTATATTTGGGCAATTTGAGCTTGCTTATGTCTGATTGTAAACATATTTACACTATAGGAAAACACGCGAATACTGTCGAATGTTCCGGCAGAATTTTTTGCGTTGGTAAATACGGCGTTTGTACTGGCGCATCATGCGAAGGAATTATAACGGCGTTCTTTCCGGCGCATCCTGCGACGGAAACTTCCCGACGTCCCATGCATCGTTGATATCGTCGGAAATTAGCAGCATTTCATTCTTATCGGCAAACTTTACGACGAATTAGGTATGGCGCAGTTACCGGCGGATAATATATCTGCTATTTTAAACTCAACGACTTGGAACCGACGAAAAGGCACCGAAAAGCGTTCCGGCATCCAGGACGCCGGAAAATCCGCCGGCCAAAGCCCTATTTCCGAACACGACCCGTCTGGCTGCTCATTTCATTCCATTATTTCTCTTGCATCTCCGATCTCTCTCTCATTGACCCAGCGTCGCCCACCCTAGATCACAGTCGCCGAGCTTTGTAGACGTTCACTGGACAACGCGGACAATCACCGCCTTCATCGCCGGCAAAAGGAGACCGGTTTCACAAAATTCGACCGTTAGTTTTCGCCGCCTCCCGATTTTCTGCCGCCTCCCGATTTCGTCGATTGTAAGATTTTTTTTCTTCATGTTATTTCTTATTAGACATTTGCTTGAGGATGTACATATTAGATGTTTTTTTGTTGATAAATTTTTCAAAATCAATTTGGATTCATGCCGAGTAGGTCTATTATGGAAGTCATACATTTATTGAGAGGTTTGATGGAGAAATAAAGAGAGAATAAGGAGGATCTACATATGATATTTGTTGATTTAGATAAAGCATATGATAAAGTTCCAAGAGGAGTGCTATTGAGAGAACTTGCAAAAAGAAAAAAAAAAAGTTAATAGCGCTTATATTCAAATTATTAAAAATATGTATGTATGAGCTATTACTTGTGTTAAAACAAAAGGTGGTTTTATAAATTAATTTCTTATTTCAGTTGGATTACATCAAGGATAAGCTTTAAGTCCAAATCTTTTTACTTTAGTCATAGATGTTCTCACTAGACATTTACAAAAAGATATATGTTGGTGTATATTTATTGCTGATGATATTCTTCTTATTGATAAGACTAGAGATGGAGTTGAAGGTAAACTTGAATTATGGAGGTCAACCTTAGAATCTAAAGGTTTTCCCTTAAGTTTGAGGGAGATTTTTCTACCGCACAACAAGCCCGATGCAGTACAAAATATCCTCATCTATTTCACCATCACTTGAATTCTACTGTTAATATCCCCATATATTTAGCTTTAGATCCACTCAAGCGAAAATCTTTATACTTTAAAGTTGACCTCCATAATTCGAGTTTACCTTCAAGTCCCTCTCACTAGGTCTATACGATGAGAATATAAGATTAAGAAAGTGAGAGAGGGAATGAGATCGAAGAAGCGGGAGAGAGAGAGGTAGAGAGAAGAAATAGTTAATATATGAATGTCACATAAATTATTATAATCCATTACTTATCTGCTATTATATATAGGTGATGGATATTAGAAATCAAAGAAGTTGGATGTATAACCGATTGGCGCAAGGACAAACAACATTAACAGATAAATTCATTAATGAGGTAAACATTTTCATTCAGCAAGCGAAACAACTACCCAGCTTCATATCAGATGGAATGTTTCAATGTCCATGTTCTAAACATAAAAATCTAGTGCACCTAAGACTAGATGATGTAACTGTTGATCTATATCACAGAGGATTCATGCCATTGTATTGGTATTGGACTTCTCATGGTGAGTACGAGCCATATTTTAATTCTCGATGCGGTCCTTCTACAAGTACTAATATAGCTGAGGCTGAAAATATCCGACCAAATCTTGAGGAATTAGTTCATGATATAACTGGAATACAATTTGAATAAAATACAGAAGAGTTACCGAATAAGGAGGTATAGAATTTTTATGATTTGTTGCATGCTGCCCAACAACTAATCTGGAAAGGGTGCACCACTCACTCAGAGTTATCTGTTACTATAAAGATGTTAAGTATCAAGGCGGAATATAATGTTGCTCGTGAATGTTTTAATCAATTCATTGGGCTGCTTAAAGAAACCAATCCGACAGATAATTTAATTCTTATAGATCTATATCAGACAAAGAAGTTAGTTTCCAAACTTGGTTTGACATACATAAAGATAGATTGTTATGTCAATGGATGTATGTTATACTTTAAAGAAGATTTCTCAGAGATTGCATGCCGTTATTGCAATGCACCAAGATTTAAACCAAAATCTGGAAATAGAAGGAAGCCGAAGGACAGTAGGATATTCTACTTACTAATAATTCCTAGACTACAACGGCTATATGCATCCATGATATCTATTGCACATATGAGATGGCATAATGATCACATTCCGTAAGAATGTGTTATTACACATCCATCAGAAGCAGAGGTTTGGAGATACTTTTATCATACACATCCCACATTCACGATAGAACCAAGAAATGTAAGATTAGGCTTATGCGCAGATGGTTTTACTCCATTCAGTCAGTCTACTACACCGTACTCATGTTGGCCCGTGATACTCACTCCTTACAATCTTCCTCCAGAGTTGTGTATGACTACTCCTTATATGTTTCTAACACTTATCATTCTAGGGTCACATAATCTAAAAGTGAAGATTGACATATTCTTACAACTAATAATTAATGATTTAAGTTTATTATAGGAAGAGAGAGTAAGTACATATGATATCTCCACCAAACAGAACTTCTTACTGAGAGCAGCATTACTTTGGACAATTAATGACTTTCCTACATATGGTATGCTCTCAGGTTGGAACACTTCAAGTAAGTTAGGTTATCCATATTATATGAAACATACAAAATCATCACTTTAAAGTATGGTAGGAAGAACACTTGATTCGATTGTAATCGCATGTTTTTACCTTCAAGTCATCCTTTCAGGCGAATTAAAGATGCCTTTATTAAAAATAAAATGGTGATGTTTTAACTTCATCCTAGATTAAGTAGTGAAGAAATTTTTGAAAGAGTCAGGTTCATGCCCACCATAATGGATTCTCCAACATTAGCTGAGTTCAGATTGCCAGGATATGGTGTCAACCATAATTAGAACAAAAAAAGTATTTTTTGGTCGTTGCTATACTAAAGAACAAACCTGATTAGACATAATTTGGATGTTATGCATATAGAGAAAAATATTTTTGATAACATTTTCAATACAGTTATGGACATCAAAGATAAATCGAAAGATAATATAAAAGAAAGGATTGACTTAAAGGAGATTTGTAGGAGGAAAGCATTAGAATTGAAGGATAATGGAGGTGACAAATTTTTCAAACAAAAAGATCCATTCACATTAACTTTAGAGAAAAAATAAGCAATTTGTGAATGGGTGAAGACCCTACGAGTACCTGATGGATATTCTTCCAATCTAAGCAGGTGTGTTGACATAAGATCAGGGAGATTATTCATATTAAAAGTCATGATTGTCACATTTTCATGCAATGTCTACTACCAACTGCTTTTAGATATCTATTAGATCAAATTTTAAAGCCCTTGATCGAGCTAAGTATATTCTTCAAAGATTTATGCTCTTCTAAACTAAATATAGAGAACTTGATTCTTATAGAGCAACAAATTCTTTTCATTATGTATTAACTTGAGAAAATATTTTCTCCAAAATTTTTTAACTCTACGGAGCATCTACCAGTACATTTAGCATATGAGGCTATGGTCGGTGTACTTGTTTAGTATCGACGGATGTATCCTTTTGAGAGATATTAAATAAACTTAAGAAGATCGTTAATAATAAAGTACGATCCGAAGGCTCTAGCTATGAAACATATTTAACATACGAGACAACTCAGTTTTACTCGTATTACTTTAAAATAATATCTCAATCAGGTGAAAGTACAACACCTTAAAATATTGGTAAATCCTCTAATATATCTGTATTTGATGAAAGTGATGAACCTGTAGACGCTAGCACCATGCGCCATTTGACCGATAAAGAGATGATAGTTATCACATTATATATCTTGCTTAACTGTGATGAAGTTGAGCTGTATCCCGAGTAAGTATGAGTTAATTTATTTATTTTTTCATTATTCTTATAAACTTTGTTCTAAACATAAAAGTTTGTAGGAGGTTCATTGATGGTTTAAGTACATCAGAAGAAGGAGAAGTCCAGAAGATAGTGGGGAAAGAATTCACTGTTTGGTTTAAAAATATGATATATTTTGAATAATTAGTATTAATTAGTTAGTATTTCATGCAATTAATATTAATAATAATGACATCCTGTTCATTTAAAGGAATACACTGAAGATAGTGATTCGCAGTATCAAGGGATATTTGAGTTAGCTTGGGGACCAAATAGATTAGTTAAACGTTATCAAATATTTTTTGTCATCGTTATAAATTCCAAATAAAAAATTTGTGTGAAAGTAGAAAGACAGAAAATTCTGGCATAAGTGTAAGAGAGAACACCCATATAGGGGATGATTCTGAATACTACTGGGTATTACAAGAAATATTAGAGGTGGAATATCCTGATCATAGGAATATTATGTTTCTCTTCAATTATGAATGGTTTGATCCAGTACAAAATAGAGGCACAGGCGTACATCCAATTTACATTATAACAAAAGTAAAGTGGGGTAGGAGATATGCAAAGTTTGACCCATTCATCATTACTAGTCAGGCAACTCAAGTCTATTATGCTAATTATCTAATCAGAATACGAGGCACATAGGATTGGCTGGTAGTTATGAAGATAAAATCAAGGGGAGTAATTGAGAAAACCACTTCAATACCATCAACACATCAAGAAGAGTTTATGTCAAATTTAAAAAATCTTCCAATCAATGTGGATGACCAAATTTGAATCAGTTAGAGGAAGTATATTTAACTATAGAGGAAAGTAATGATGAATCTGATAGTGCTGGAAATGTATTATCATATGAAAGTGAATCAACAAATAATGAGTTAACATAAGGTAAATTAAAATTTTTTGCTACTTCACTGTATTTATTTTATTGTTATTGTAGTGCATTTTATTTTATTGTTACTACTGCGTTATTTTATATTATATTTTTGTTATAACTTATATTTTTAATATTTCTTTTTTTTTTTTTGCAAATGGTTTCAGGTGAAGAGCCTAACAGAGGATTGATCAAAAATATTTTTAATAGGCACACCAAGAAGATCGCTACAGGTGGACCACCTAGGCCAGTACGTACTGAAGGGACCACTTCATCTCAGCCTACTACACAGTCTCAGCATGCTACATAGTCTCAGCCTACCACTCAGCCTTTACCCACTCTTAGATCCAGTAGCCCACAATTCTACTCAGCAGACCCTTGATTTCCTTCACCATATCCCATGCAGAGTACTCCTTTATACCCATACTACCCACCCCCACCTTATGCTAGTACCCCTCCTACTTATCCATATCCACCATATGTTCATACTATCCCCCACCACCCCCTCAGCCTATTACAGGTGGACCTTTGACACCAACTGCACCAGAACAGGCGACAGATGGTCCAATGTTGATAGCACCTGAGGGTAACACATACGTACATTCTCTTTTATTTAAGCTAACGAACATATTTATTTTAAATTATATATTTGTCTCACATAACCTTATTTTTGTAGGTTATACCCATCAAAATAATTGACACATAAAATACGGGACATCATACGAAATAAGTTTGATGCTCCTTATGTTTCTTGGAAGGAAGTCCCGAAAGAAGTCTGGGAAATGTGGTTTAGAGAGTTTGAGGTATTTTTATGTTTTATTTTTTATGTTATGTCTAATTGAATGGTTTTGTTCTTTTTTACTTAAGCTAACAAATATATATATATATATTCTATATTATATGTATTTGAATGTAGAAAGATTTTTATTGGTTGCCCCAACATAATAACAAAATTAGAAAGAATTTTGAGAAGCGTGGGTTCACTCGGATGCGCGACATATTCACAGACATTAAAAAGTCTGGCGAGCGACCATTGTGGATTGGAGAGACTATATGGGCTGAGTTGAACACTACTTAGGGCAGCATAGAGTATAGCAGGAGGAGGGATCAAAATTGACAGAACAGAGCTTATGATGTTGGGGGCTTGGGCAGTTCCCTTCATACTGGCGGCTCCGTTCCACATACTGAGCACAAGCGATGTTTGGTAATGAATTTTAAAAGTTTTTTTTTAAATTTTTCTTTAATAAAAATATTAATAGAATTCTCTTACAGAAAGAGATGCTGGGTAGAGAACCAACTCCTGTGGAATTGTATAGTCACACTTATAAGCGATAGGAGGATCAAAAATGGATTGATGAGCGAGCAAGAAAAGCCTATGTAAGTATATGTGTTTAATAGTTTTTATTTTTAGTTTAATTATATATATTTATATTCTACTTTCACAGGAGTATACACGGCTTCAAGAGAGTCAGGCTGCATCACGTGAGGGTTCTTCTGGTGGCTCTGTATTCTACGTACCGCATGTGGAGTATTCGTAGTACCGCATTTAGTTGCAAACCGTTGGAGGAATGTAACATTGCAAATTTTATGGTTTAGGTTTGCAAGCTCAGGCATACGAGGGGATGACCTCTACTGGATCCAGCTGCGTAGCTAATTCACATGAGTCCTTACATACTCAATAAATAACTGCCCTTCATGTGGAGCTAGAACAATTAAGGAAATCACAAGCTGATTGACAAGTTCAGTTGCAAGCACAAATTCAAATACAGATGCAGGAGCAACACAATTAGTTGTTGGATGAAATGCATAAAATGATGGAGTAGTTAAGTGGAAAAGAGATAGCTCCAGCTGAGGATGAGTCAACGGATTCAGAGTAGTTTAGTTTTGTCATATGAACTGTTTACTTTTTTGAATTTGTGTTATTAAATAATCTGTGATGTTTTTAATATTAGTTGGTTGATGTTATTAAATAATCTGTGTTAATGGACATTTATGTTTTTAAGTATATGTTGAAGTTCTTGAGATCTGTGATGTGTAGATCTATGTTGTGGAACTGTTGTTGTATGTATTTGTATATGTTTGCATGTGTGGAAATCCATTTGTTGGCTGGGAAGTCAATTTTTTTTGTTATTGCTACAGGTTTTCGGCGGATTTGGCATCGGAAACGTCGGAAACGACGATACAACGAATTGATGGTTTATTACCGGCATTTTATTTCCGTCAGAAGTACCGGTGGAAATGGCGCCGGAAACAAGTCGTAGCTTTTAGTTACGGCACCGCTTACGGTGTTTTATCCGTCGGCATTTCCGGCACAGAAAGGCGCAGAAAGAAGTCGTGCCTTTAGTTACGGCACACCTTGCGGCGTTTTATCCGCCGGCGTTTTCGGCGGATAGATGCGTCGTAAATTCCGGCATAGATAACGCCGGAATAATATGGAAAAAGACGCCGTTTTTTTTAACACATTTTGCCCCGGTAATGCGTCGGAACGTGCGCCGGAAAGATTTCCGATGTCTAATATATGTCGGAAGATTTTTTTCGACGCGCACGAAACCGGCGTATTAAATTCCGACGAAAAGGCGTCGGAAACCAAATATTTCCGTCGTATTTTACGGTTTACCGGCGGATTTTGTCCGCCGGTAATAACAGGTTTTCCTGTAGTGTTATACTTATCAATCTAATTTAATCTTTTTTAAGATATGCTTTATCTACTTAATGGTATTTATGTCACCATTGAAAGAAATTTGGTGTAAGAGCTACCACATGTGTGTTTTTTGTTTTTTTTTAAACTTCTTATTTTAAATTATTTCGATGAATTGTAACATTGAATGCCTTAAAAGTTCGGAGATTGAGCACTATATGATTAAAGAATACAATTATATTCATCTTGGTGATTAATAAAGTTATCTAATGTACTATTAATAGTTGCTCCATATATTTAATTCTTTGAATGAGCACTACATATAGTTAATGATTGTGTGCATTGAATATGTAAAATGTTCTTTATAGATAAAATTTAAGGCTTTCCACTAACCTACCTAGGAATGAAAATATTTATGACTAAAAACTCATAATAAAATTCAACCAATAAAACTCAGAAAAAAGGGATATCTCACAACTTAGATCACTTCGTAATGACATTTTAAACTTTAGTTACCAATAATAGTTTCTCAAATTATTTAATCGTTAATGATTGTGTGCTAAGATTATATAAAATGTTTTTTCATAAATAAAATCTAAAGCTTTCCACTACCATAAGTTGTAAAAAAGAAGAAGGATTGATGCTTGGATGAATGTCAAAGATTACATGGTATTTCCGTATTTATGATTGCTTCAATGAAATCATTTTAAGATACTTTTTGCATAATTAAAAATAATAGTATCATTATAAGAAAATTATTTTAAATGTAAACAAAAAATAATTTTTTGTTGTTTTTATGTACCACGTAAAAGGACTTTACACATTTTATTGCGTAGGATGTTTTCTCTCCCTATTATAATATATGATGCAAATGAATTTTTTATTAATCAAATGGTGAATTTCCATTCGACTTTTATTATTACTATTATTATTTAAAAAAAGAAAAGAAAATGTACTTTACATATTTTATAATATATGATGCATCCATTAATCATAAAAGCAAATATAGAGAAAGGCCTAAAAGAGACCAACGAAGGAAAAATGATAGATAACATGACAATCTGAAAAAAAAAATGCACAATGACAAAATAGAAATATGAAGTCCAAGAAGCCAGCCAGACTCTAGAGCGCCACCCAGGTTCTAGGCAAAGACCATTCATTAGCGGCCAAAGAAAACCCGCAACACAAAATCCCAAGCATTACCGAAGAGAACATCCACCAAGGTTGTCATATCAAGCCCATGCCATCCAGGGGGCGAACAATGAAACTATCTCAACATAGTTTGACATCCCAACTAAACAACGACACATGAAACAAGTAGGCAAAATCCAAAGTCAAAAGCTGCAAGCCAACCAAACAACCAACTAGCAACACAAACAGTAAGCCCGCATAGGATCCCAACAAACCACCTTCGTACAACCATTATCAATAATATACAAAATTAAAAAAAACCATCAGTGTTTATATATGTCCATAGGTCTGATGCAACACAAACTCTGCTAGTACACTTAGATAACTAGGACTGAATATGAGAAAGTTCTTCGGTGAATAATTTCTTGTAGTATTCCTAAAATAGTCGCACATCCCAATAAAGATAGGTTAAAAGTGCTCGAACACCACCCATTTGACACATTGGAAAGGAAAATCATACATAATGATAGGTTAAAAGTGCTTATTAGGGTTTTCCTTTTTCATTTTTGAAATAAAATATTTATAATATTATTGATTGCAAGAAAAGCTTAGAATAAGACCTTAAAATTATGATATGATAGAGACTATGAAATCATGATGATTCAAGTGTGATGTAAGAAAAGCCTAAAGCTTTCAAATAAAAAAATAAAAAGAAAATTGTTGTTGGTGATGATTGCAATTGCAAGGGAAAAGATGGGGAACATGAGTTCAATCAAATCAAAGGCAAAGGTTTGCCAAATTAGCGTCTAAGTGCTTTTTCAAATATGAATAAGAGGCGTGCTTTCCATTTGCCAAAGCATCAATCTTCTTTTTGGACTAAATGGAGATAGTGTTTTCTCAAGAGCATGACATCGTCAACATTTTCATTAGTGGCCGAATGTTCGGATGATTAGTAGATCTGTCTGATATGCATAAAATAAAAAACTTATTGGATAGACTTCTTCACTTTAAATAAATAAATTTACCTTGCAGATGACTTGATGAAATTATCTCTCTCTCTCTCTCTCTCTCTCTCTCTCTCTCTCTCTCTCTCTCTCTATTGGCGATAATCTCCTTAGTAAACTTGTTAGCTGTAATCGTAAAAACTATTAAGCATACATACTTGGCACTATTACATGTGGAGGTGACTACTTGGTCCATAAATATTTTTCTTTTCTTCACTCATATATAAGAGAAGTACGAAGGACAAATAAATTCAAGCTAGAAAACAAAAATTAAAACAAACCAAAAATTATTTTCAAAAAAATTAATTCCTTTAATTTTAGTATACTAGTTTATAAATTAAAAAAATATGTTATTTATTTATAAAAATGTCCTTAAAAACAATTTTTGGAAATAAATTAATTTTTTTACCATTACTCCATGGAATAGTCATTAAAAATATTACATGGAAATTGACATGGTTTGCAGGCCCTTGTAAAATTGTATGGATCTATGCAATTATATAAAACCACGTGATAAGCATGAAAGCTCAAAAAGTAATTATAATCTTATTATTAAAATTAATGCAAGAAAAAAAGAGAAACAATATGCTTATAATAATATAAGTAAATCTATAAATTAATGTATGCTATCTATATCGGTCACCTATATCAATTCATAAGTTATGTTACATATCCCATATTGTTATGTCAATTAACCAATCATTATATCTTTATCATTCAATCATGTCAATCAATCCTTTATGTCAGTCCATCAATTATAACAATTGTATCAGTACACATATTTCATAACAATAATCAATAACAGAAGTCATTGTATCGGTATCAGTACCTATATGGTATCAATATACAGTAATAAGTATCCATATTCAATAATCAATAACAATAATCAATACCAATATTCTTTAATTAGTATCAATAACATACAATAATCGATATCTCTATATCAAATATTCAATTGAGGGTATCTTGATCTTACTTTAGCCCTTAGGACTCCTAATTAGTTGACCCTTATGACTCCCAGTCAGTGTAATATTTATAACTTCCCTTGAAACATGTAAATCAGTTACCCTGACTACTTATAACTCCTAATCATCCTCCAACTCATTAGGACCCCGATCAATGAATCAGTGAATTTTAAGGTTATCACATGGGGGTTATAATTTCATATATCTCATATTAATAAGTATATCCTTCCAGCTAGATTAGTGTCACATTCCAGTGCATATCAATTCTCTCAATCATTTCAGCATATATTATATTTTCATATTATCATATCAATTCACTGTACATCACTTTCAACCCATTTTTAGTATACATTTTATTTACTCATCTCACAAAAATATTAATATACATATTTCTAACTAGTGAAAATTTGATAAAATCAAATCATATTATTTAGAATGATTAAATTTATAGCTCATCAAAAAATTAAATGGTGTAAGCTTACAAAATTAGGAGATAATTCATTTTTGGCGAATTTAGGAGAGATAAAAACCTTATAAATAAAAGTTATCAAAAATAAAAGTAAGATACTAATTATTTACTATGAGTAGAATAGTTTCCCTTACAAAAATATGGACAAAAAAGCCTTGAAGATCCTCTTTTTTCTATCCTTTCTCCTCTTTTCTTCCCCTCTTCTCTTCTTCCTCTTTTTGTTTCTTCGCGAGCAAGATAGCACTAAATGGAGGGAAGGAGAGGGAATGACCACGATATTTATAATTTAATATATGTAAAAATATATCTTAGTGCAAATTGTCGGAGCACCACCATCAGTGCTACAATGCTACAAATTGAATCAGGAATTGCTATAGAATAGAGACTACATTGTCATGTTAATTTTAGGTACCACCTCCCTCAAGGGCATAGCACCGCAACACTCAAGTTCATACAAAAATTTTAGATTTTTCATTTTGTAATACTTTTCATATTTTCAGATTTTATAAGATCTCCATAAAGCCTTTACGGCCTTCACAAACTTTCTTAGGTACCCGCAAACTAGAATATGAGAATTACTAATTAATTAAAATCAATCTATTTGAGGGTTACCTTAATGTCATGAATACTTTTATTATGTTAAAATATTATATATTAATTGTGTATATTTAAAAATATTAATAGATCCAACACATAAAATACAACCTATCATAAATTTGCTAAAGCTTAGACTAAATCAAGAATATGATCAATCTCTTATACCAAGCTTTAGGAACTCGCTTTAATCCATAAAGTTCCATCTTAAATTTAATTACATACATTGGATATAAATATCTTGTTATATATCCTTGTTTAGAAGTGTTAATTTTACATCCAAGCAAGTGCTAATATTAACATAATGGCTTCTAGCTAGTTATTGAAGCTTATGGCTCATCAAAATTAATCCCTTAAATCTGACAGTACTCTTGGGCTGCAAGTTGGGGAGAGGACGGGGTCGGCGGACTTTCAAAAAGAAAATATAGCATAAAAACACTCAAAGAACTACAATAACAAAATCGGATAAAATATTCTTCTTTAGCATGGGTTCATTAAGGGCTAAAATTTTGAATTTTGGATTATTGAATTTTATTTTACATCTAAATTTGATGTGATATGATTTAAGTGCATAATCGTTAAGTTGTTGTTTAATCTAAAATATATATACAAAACAACTACTTACCGTGGCATGCTCTAACTCTATATTGGAAAGATAAATCTAAAATTTCTTATTATAAGCCAAGATATGAGCGAATTCCCTAAGATTTGACAAGTATTAGAAGTTCTCTTCAAAACAATTTTGCATCCTGCATAGTCAATGCCACATTTCACTCACTTACATATCTAGATAATCCTTTTTTATTTTCGAATCCAGTTTACAATTTTAGTAAATCCGTTCCATATATTACTCTTAGTAGTTAATTATAATTCCTAAAAAACAGAAAAAAATTAAAATAAAAAAAATAGATAAAAAAATATTTTTTTTTTGCCAAAAACAGATGAAGCATGTGTGTGAATATAAATGCCATATGGTTGACAAAGTATTTAGCAATTTCCAAAAAAATAGTTGAAGCATGTTCTTAACAATAAACTAGGTTTAATAACATTATAACGACAATTACATCAAGAACATATGAAGCATTCTAAGCAGGTACAATAATATAATCTAAGAAGAACTCTATAGAAATTTTGTTTGTAGAAGCATTGTCCAATGTGATACTAAAAAGTTTAGAATCTATTTTCCATTCAAGAAAAAGTGTTTGCAATTTCTCGAATAGTACTATACCATTATGAGGGGCCGGTATGAAAGAAAAACTAATGATCTTTTTATGTAAGTGTCAATCATTATCAATAAAATATATAATTAAGCAAATAAATCCATCAGTGTTTATAGATATTCATAGGTCTGATACTCTGATGTAACGCAAACTCTGTTAGTGCACATAGATAACTGTGACAAAATATGAGATTGTTCTTTGGTGAATAATTTCTTGCAATCATTCCTTAAAAATAGTCGCACATCCTGATCAAGATAGGGCAAAAGTGCTTGAACACTCACCCATTTAACACGTTATAAGGGAAAATCATGTATATTGATGCAAGAAGTAAAAAAATCATGAAATTTCGTCGAGTCAATGTTGTTTGTTTGAAAAGGAGCTTTGCTTTGGAGAAGGATACAAAGTAAACTAGATTTAAATTTCTTTGGGAAAAGTTTTATTTGTGGAATATCAATTTTAAAGCCAAAAACGTCATTATGAATGATATATCACCTCAGGAGGTGAGAATATTTTTCCCCAATGGGTTCAAATAACAAAACCACATGTTCATCTTGATTATAATAGTCAAATTGAAGGAAGAACTACATATGACACCGAAACATCCAAATGGCATTCAATCGAGTTTTTGGCTATAATAATCTTGATGAAGTATCATTAATTTCATATTTAAAGGAATGTAAATAAATTATATATCTTTCTGGGGAAAGGAAACATTACTTATTATCCATAGTTTGAATACAACGATAATGATCGTCATTGATTTCTATTTTCCCAAAAGAATTAATTAAAATTTTAAAATTGGTCTGTGGTCTATAAATCTCCTACAAGCACAAACTCTAATAGTTAATTACATCATAAGAAATTTGAGTTTCATACGAAAACTCTCAATTAAATAATGACAGAGATTTTATTTAGAATTCTCAAGGATTGATGTCAAAGGAATGATGTTTGAACTTCAATTTGGATTGGATCAAAATTGAGCACTTATTTATAAAAGCCAAATAGGAGGAAGTAAGAGGAACTTTAGGATTCTAAAATGATTAAAAAATGCTTCAATCTACCCTATGTGTTGGGCTCTAAATTTTGGTTTGAATATAAATTTTGATTCAAATTAATAATTTATTAGAATGGTGGGATTACATTTCTAAAGGTGGGATTTTATGATTTTTAGTCCACCCTAGATCCTAAATCTATTTTAGGTATTAAACAATAATGACCCAAACATAGCTAATATAGTTCAAATCTGGACTTACCTTATCCTAGATGTGAGAGCCATCCAAACACCTAAGTGCTTTAAAATCACATGTTAAAACTTTTATGAAAGATTGGTGGGTTGATGTTTAAGTTTTTAGGAATTAGGACCGACGTCTAAAGCAGATCCTAATTGGTCCCTTGACTTATGTAAGGTGATTATGCTTTAATTGCAATTAAAATTTTTTTGACTCTTTATTTACTTTCTAATGCAATATATGCTAATTGACCATTTATAAAAAACCACTATGAAGCAATTTTAAAATCAAGCTTAAAATATTTTTTTCACTAGAGACTACATAACATCCCTTGATAGAACTACTCCCTAATAGGTCAGGTGGTCTATAAAATTCTGCAGGAAGGGAGGTGCCTACAAGGTAGAAAAGATTTAATATGATGCGAGCAAACTCTCGGGTTGATTTTGAGCTTACTTCCAACAATTGATTAAGTTTTTATATGAGCATGATATTTTTTTATTTAGTTTGAGTAAACAAAATTTAACATTCCTTCATGAGCCCCGAGGATTTCCAAGCCAAATCAAAATTAACATATAAGTAAGAAACTTTAAAAATCAGGTAATTTCAAAAGTGCAATCAACGTAAACAAATCAATAAATCAACATCAAATAAATTTAAAGTTCATGTGGCAAGTGCCACTTAATTACAACCCAGGGTCTGTAGAAATTAAAAGTGATTGGGTACTACTGACAAAAACTTGGATTCTAATCCTAGGAATGACACACGTGATTTTGAGAATGGGATATTATATGTCTTCACTTCTTTGTCTCCTTTCCTTCTACAAGCTCCTTGGATTTGTCGAGTCCAAATATTGAAATGAAATGAACTCCTCCCTGAAGCATTTTTTTCTCATTGGGTTTTCAAATCATCATATATTGAATCTCCAAATGAAGAGGAACTCTCTCCTAAGGGATGTTCCCTTTTCTTTGTATTTTAAGACGGATGGTTGATATTCCACCTCAAAATTGACTTTCACAACACTTATAAATTAAAATACATGTAGAAATCAAGCAAGGACTTTACATAACCTACAAGTTTATCCTAAGTAATTATAATTAAAATTAACATCACAAGTAGATATATCATTGAAATTTCTAATATTAAAATGCAATTATACTTGGTCATGCACTTTTAATTTCAAGGGGGATTAGTATTTTTTAGCACATGTAAAAAATATTTCAATTAAATTTAAATTTCCCCCCTTAATTTAGCCCTACATGAGTATGACCACTTGTAAAAAAGTTTATGAGCATCCAGATTATTCTTAACCTAGGAGTAATCTAATGCCCATCACATAAATATATAGATTGCATAAGTAAATTAACACATCATAAAGCATCACATCAATCAATCAATTTTAACCTGTATGTCTTGGATGTTCTCACTAGACATTTGTAAGAGGATGTACCTTGGTGTATGCTTTTTGCTGATGATATTCTTCTTGTTGATAAGACTAGAGAGGGAGTTGAAGGTAAACTTGAATTATGGAGGTCAACCTTAGAGTCTAAAGGTTTTCGCTTGAGTAGATCTAAAACGGAATATATGGAGTGTAATTTTAGTAGTAATAGACCTACTGAAGGGATTGTGACTTTGGGCGATCAAGTCATTAATAAGAGTACACGTTTTAGATATCTTGGATCAATTGTTCAAAGTGATGGTGAAATAGATGGGGATATTATCAGCAGAATTCAAGTTGGATGGTTGAAGTGGAGGAATGCATCGGGCTTGTTATGTGATAGAAATGTACCCCTCAAACTTAAAGGAAAATTCTATAAGATGGTAGTGAGGCCTGCAATGCTTTATGGTGCCGAATGTTGGCCATTAAAAGAGAAGCATAATACTAAGTTAAGTGTGGCAGAGATGAGAATGCTCAGGTGGATGAGTGGATTTACCCTTAGAGATAGGATACGAAATGAGCATATACGTGAAAAGGTTGGAGTAGCTCCAGTAGAAGATAAAATTAGAGAGAGTCGCCTTAGATGGTTTGGTCACATAAAATAAGCTAATAGCATCGAGGCACGAGTTATCTAGTAGTAACCAATATTATTTAATTAATTTAATTTGTTAAAATTAAAGGGTGGTTAATAATTTTAAGTTTATTGGTTGGTCGTTGATTTGAATCATTAAGTTAGTTCATTTTGTTTTCCATTAACCAGTTCATGGCGTTGTCACAGTTGGTTTGAGGAACCAAGCCTCCTTATGCAACGCAGCTCATGATAGCCCATCCTAAAAACCATATTAATGTAGTTGAATTTAAGATTTAAATTTGGTTAGGTAATTACTAATCAATTTATTTTAAAATTTTGCACTCCATTGAATCCATTCGTGATGTTGTCATAATGGGCTCGAGGAATCAATCCTCTTTAGTACACGTAGCCTTACAGCTCAAGATAGTTAATCATAAAAACTTCATCTATGGAATGTTTGTTGTGTATTTGGGGTTTGGTTATCTAATTTTATTGATTAAATTGATGTTTTCTAGAATTTGATCATTTAATGAATTTTTTAAATCATTAAATTAATGGGTCTAAATTTGAGTTTTTAATCAAAGTTAAGTTCTGGAGTTTTACTATTTTTCATAAATACTAGACCCTAAGGTGAGTAATTAGATACTAAATTTTCCATATTTGGATTTTCTAAATTAAGTTATGATTTTTTGATGTTCTGACGTGTTTTTAAACTATAATTGACCAAAAAGTTAATATTTTGACTTTGAATGATTTCTAGAGGTTTGACATTTTTAATAAATACTAGACTTTTAATGGAGTCTAATGCCTTTTATTTTGTTCAATTTTTGAATTTTTTGGAATTAATTATAAATTTTTAAAGTTTGAATATTTAATTGAATTATTTAAATATTTAATCAAGGGGGTTTAATGATTTTGGTCTGAACTCATTCCCAAAGATCAATGATGGCTCATGGGAGTGTTCTCAAGTGTTTGAGATTTATTTGGAATTTTAATAATTTTTAAATATTTAATTTAATTAAATATTTTTTTTCTTTAAAAATAAATAAACTTAAATTTATGGTCCAATTATGGGGGTTTTAATTTTCTTAAGTTTAAGGTTTAATTTCAAAGAGTTTGATATATTATTGGATTTTTTATTTAATTTGAATTAATTATAATTTTTCAAAGTTTTATGCTTAATTAAAGGGTTGACCTTTAACTTAATTAAATTTCTGAGTTAATGGGCTCTAAATCCAATAAAACTTGAACCTATAGTGTATGATGCCACTAAGTTAAAATGTCTTGAGTTTCACCCTAGTGGGTGTGTGTGTGTGTGAATCCTATATTTTATTTATGTTCACTAACACTTGCCTTTAATTATTGTCCTTAATGTCACTAGGTTGTATGGCTTTGCAATCAAGTTTACTAAGACTTGATATATACATATAGGCAATCAAATAATAGAAATCATGACAAAAACATAGTGTCTTAATACTATATGAAATGATCTATAATGAATTATTAAAGTCATAGGTCACAAAGTGACCTATGAACTTACAAATTTAACTACATAGAAAAATATGCATTAAACTGGATTAAAATCATTGGATGATGGAAGGGACATACCCAAATGAATTTATATCCAATAAAAGGTTATTATTATTCATAATTTGAGAGTTATATACAAAAATCCTTATACTATTAAAAGTAATTTTTCCTCAAACAATACATGATCATAACTCAAATTTACTTTTAAATGAAAGATAGCCCTAAACTAATTCCATAGAGTCCTAACATGCATGTATGAAAATTGAATTAAATTAGTTATGAATTTTCCAAAAATCTAGGTCAGACATTGACTTAAATTTTTGTTAACTCAAAAACTAATCAGTTTTGCATCAATTATATCTTAAAAAATTAAGGGAGGTCAGGGATATACCCTAGTTTACTCCTATAATTGTTCAATTACACTGAACAAGTATTTTTCTACTAATAAATGAAAATAGGATTTTTATATAAATTGAATAATTTAAAATATATGCATGAAATGAAATTGAAATTATTTTTAAAATATAGGGCTACTCATGCTGAATCCATAGAGCCCAAGAACCTTAAAAATGGTTAAGAAATAAAGAAGATTTGATTTTTTAAAGATTTAATATATTTGTATATTTAAATGAAAAACTTATTTCTCTAATTTACAAAGTGGCGTTGACAGGGCACGCACTTTCTATATGATGGAAGTTTATCTCAAAAGAGATATGTATATCTCGCCATTCTAAGGGGTCATACCATATCATATATCTAATGTAATCATAAGCATCCATAGAAAATAAAACAAACAAATGATCATGATTCTATCTTCTACCTTCAGCTATCATAATATTTATGTTGTATGCACGATAGGATGGACCAAATGGTTTGAGAACTTTGACAGGAGTTAACTAAGGTCTAAGATGGAGTGAGGGATATTTTTTAAAGCTATTGATGCAATTTTGGAAGTTTATTTAAAAACTTAGCTGATAACATAGGGTTTGGAATATACCTATCTACATATGATCTTTATAGATGTAGAAAGGCTTTTCTTCCTCATTGAAAGGTCCACTATGACTTCTTAGAAGGATCAAAACTCTAAGGATGACTTGATGACAAATTCGACTGCTTGGGATAGACGATGTCTTGGTCCTTCATCAACCTCACTTCTACTAGCTTCCAAACATTTAGAAATCACCAGGGAAATGTGAATTAGACTCTACGAAAGCAAAATGAAATGCTTGTGCATTAGAGAGTGAGTGAGCTGGGAATTAGGTTAGAATGAATGGAATCCATCATTTGGCCCTATTCCAAGTGTTAAAGTTTAAGGGGATGGCAAGGATGATTTAGAGAAGTTACTGGGATAGAGAAATAGGTGGCTTCTGCCATTGGAGCACAGAGAGGCACACTGCCTCAGGTGAAAATAACCCTAGGTTATTCTTATGTATGGTGGGACCACTGGTCATTATGGGGTGATCCAGGGGTTGGGTTTGGATAAAATGGAGTCCAAGAATGTTTTGGAACTCATTTAGACATATGGATGGGTCTGGATCCAATCAAGGAGGTTTGGCTAGTGGGTTTGACCATGAAGAGCAAATTAGGCTTTCATTGACTCATTTGAGTAGTCAATATATCAATGCTTCTTAGGTGGTTAGTAGGAGGACCTAATAAAATGGTGAAATGGTCTATAAATAATATGAAACCATGGTGTAGGCATTTGAATAGGGTGTTGACCAAATAAGCCCTTTTAAGGGCTTTATTGACTGGTTTGACCAAATAACTGGTAAAAGCCTGGTGAAGTGGATTTTGGAGACCATATGAGAACTATTTAAGTAGTTTCCAAGGAGTCTTGTGGCTATATGTATTATATGAATGAAAGAGTCTTTTTATAGTGGGGTTTAACAATCCCTGGTGGTTTGACCAAGTTAAACCCACCATGGATTGACCTATAACATGTTTGAGGATGTTTGAATTATATGTTGGAATGGGATGGAAGTGTTGAGGAGTTTACTTTGAATGTATGCAAGAAGGTAGTCCAATGTGAGCTAATTTGACCAAAAGTAGATCAAGTTGAGTAGGTCAACTCATGACTAAATCAAGGTGACTAGTCAAGTTCATTTCACTAGAAGAGATATTCAAGAGGTTTTAATAAAGTTTAGAATGGATTTGAGCTTGATTGAGTGTGAATGCAGTTCATGGTTAATCTGGTCAACAATGTTTGACTTGATTAACCATTTCAGACTAAAATCTGGAGTTGGATTCAACAAGTTTTTTTTTTATTCTTAGATACCAATGGAAGTGGTCTCATGTAATTAAGTGGTCATTTGAGTTGAAATTACCATTTTGACCCTTAAAGGGTAATTTGGTTAACATGAGTTGATTTGGTCAACCATGTATGTCAACCATGTATGACCAAGACATGAATTTGAGTCCAATGCAATCTTTGGTATTTAGGATGCATCGGAAGAGGTTTCAAGATTTGATTTGATTGGGCCATGTTAAGGTTTGAAGAAAATTTCAATTTTCCCTCTTAGGGCACTTTGGTCATTTGGATCCCTAGTAAATTGGGTCCACCAAAGTATGTTTTATGTTCAACATTCCATAATAAGAGTTATGGACATGGTTAAGGGTTTTGGGGAAGGTCCTAAGGTCAAATTCAAGAAGGTGGAAGATCTACTGGCATATGCTGTAAATATTTAAAGGATTTGTAGCATTTGGGTTTTAATTAAGTTTTTGGGGTTAGAAGTGACAGATTTGGTTCAAATTTGGAGGGTTGACCTTAGGGATATGCTTAATCAATATACAGTTGATAGATCATGAATGAAGATTCATTTAACTGGGGTTTAAAGTGATTGAAAGATAACCTATAAAGGATTATATGACTTGGGCTCTTAACCTTGAATCTTGGTCTGGAATTCTAGAAGTGAATGCAATTTTAGATTTGATTAACTCGATTTGATCTATCCATCTCAATCACAATTGAATGGATAATTATGGTTAATTTGATAAGCTTGTACCTTGATTAAAGATTGATTAAAAAATAATTATAGGTTGATTGAAGGCTAGATTGAGGTCTCAATTGATGTTTGATTAAAGTTTGGATTGAAATTTGATTGAGAGCTAGATTGAAACTTTATTGGGCTCTCGATGATTGACAATTGGATGATTATCAATAATCAAATTAACTAACAGGAGTTTGGATGGATCATGATGACCTTATACATAAATGAGGTCAACAATCAAACATATAATCAACCATAGAAATAGATGAGTTAGAGGTTGTTTGTAATATGAGCTAGCCTATATCACACATATCCCTTCTCTTACATTTTTACAAGCGGCACCTTAACTTACCAGCCTCATTTTTGTTGTCACATAAATATTTTGCACCATATTTTTTACATTTATAATTTTTCTACTATCTTTAGTATTAGACAACATCACAAAATGACCATAAATTGTAAAAGTCATCTTTTTATGCTTCTTAACTATTATTGAACCATGATTATATGTATCATCAAAGGGCTATACCACATTATCAATAATGCCACTTACTTATTCTCATCAATAAAATCTCAAGAATGGTGTTTGAATCCTCCATATAATGAACCAATTAAACCACACTATACAAAGCATGTATAATAGTAATTATAGAAGGTATAATAGAGAGTGCAATAACATGTATAAATATATAATAATAGCAGTTACAATAAACAATGAAGAAGGAATCATAAGAGATCAAGAGATACTAAGATAACAACATATAAGATACAAAATTATAAAAAGAAACATATATTGCATAATAAAAGATGAAATACACATAAATGATTAAATGATTCAAGAATTTCAAGTTCATCATTTATCCCCATTAGTGACTACAGACCATTGTCACTATCTCAAAGTCACAAACAGACTCACATTTGACATACCAATTACATTGCAATAATGGTATGAATACATTAAATCCTTGATGCCATTGCCACATAATTATAATTTATAAATCCATAAAGCAATAAAGCATAATATTATCGTAGATAACTAATAATGCCCTAAAAATCCCTGATGAGTGATGCTAACCAAGCATGCAAGAAGTGAAAGTTTGTATAGGTTGTTAGACCTTATTGAACTGTCTCAAAGATAACCAAGAGGGGGGTGAATTGGTTATTTAAAAAAATTTCTTAGATTTTTAAAAACTATTTCTAGAAAATTTAAGCAATGGTCCTTGAATATGCAATTGTTTAGATATGATTATCTTAAAAGATTTTTCGACCTTAAAACTTTAAAGTGCATAAAAATAAAAATATAGAAAAATTAAAATAAATAGAAGAACAACAAATTTATAGTTGTTCGGTTCAAACTAGACCTATTTCCACTCCCTGGAGACTCCTTCTCTATGTATTGCACTAAATCAAAGTGACTCTCCTTTTGCCTCCACATTAGGTGGAGAAGCCCTTATAAACTCTCTTCCACCAACCCAGTGCGGCAGAGAACCGATGCCTTATATACCCTCCAAGTAATGGCAACGTATCATCACATACATTTTCACCATCCTAGTGAAGGCAGAGAACTATCACGCCCTCTTTTACCCTCTTAGTGAAGGAAGAGAACCGTCAAGTCTTTTTTCATCCTCTTGGAGAAGGCAGAGATTCGTCACATCCTTTTTTACCCTCCTGGTTGGTAGAGAACCTCAACTCAGTGGTGAAAATATTCTCTCAAAAGTTTCTAGAGGAGATGGGAAAAAATTAGAAGAAGATAAAGAGATCCTCGCATTGGGAAATCTTATGAATCCATCAAAACTCCTCTGCACTAGATCTCTCTCACTTCACTCTCCCAAATACTCACACTCAATGACCACTCTCAAAGGAAATTCATAGCAAAGGTCGTTAGTGTCAGTTTTTAGGACATCTTATATTTAAAATATAAGAAAAATCATCTAAAAAACTAAAAATTACAAGTGATATGACTTATGATCGTACAGTACAATCATGGATCATATGAATGAACAGTTCAAAAATCTTGGTACGATCTTGTACGAACCTAATTTCATACCCTGTCAGTCATCTTTATAAGCTAACATTGTCATGTATGAATAAATCAAACTTAATGTGTTTGTCTGGTATGATGTAGTACAAACCTTATTTCGTATATTATCATTCATATGTACAAATTAATATCGTATAGTATGAGCAGCTAATACAAATTACACTTCATCTAGTGTGATTATGGATGAACCTAATTTCATACTCTATAAGTTTTATGTATGAATTAACATCGTATAATATAAACAATTTAAGAAAAAAAAGCCATGATTTGATTATCTGCATTTTGGAAAAAAAATGATAAATCATATAGTATGATTAGTTTTAAAATTTTAAGTTTCGACTCTCTCCCCTTGTGTGTGTGTGCATAGTTACCCAATTACAATCGCACTCTCTCAAACTCAAGGAAAAAAAAAAAAGATTTATAGACTTTATAACATTACATCCTAATCTACTTTGTCTTGAAGTCTATAGTAGTCTGGAGTATGATTTTCCTGAAATTTAATACACAAATAAAAAACAAAACATGTCCAGTACATACTTGGAGAAATAATAAAGTTAATAAAACAATAATATTTTGGTATTATAAAAAATCATAATCTCAATCTAGATTTCTGAGTTGCAACAATCTCCTCCTTTTTTATGATGGCAAAAATAATTATTATTTGAATTATAAATAAAGTTCTTTTCTCCTAAACTCCCCATTAACGAATTAAAAATAAAAATCATGGGAAAAAATAAAATTTAATTTCTCTTTTTAATTATGGTTTTATAAACAAACACAAAATAAGCTAGTACGACACAAATCATAAGAAAATCACAAGAAAATAAAAACTATAAATAATGTCCCCCTGAGATCATTTTGTCATAGAACATAAATTTAAAACAAACTTATAATAAAGAAAAAACAAACCAATCCAAACCAAAAACACAAATCAAAAGACTTCAAACAAACACCAACAATAACGTCCACCTTTTTGGCATAAAAAAAAATTCCTAAAAAAAGTAAGTTACTATAGACAAATCTAATAGATGATAAAGAGGATGATTTTAAACTATTTGTATAGACAACATTAAAATCCTTATGGGAAATATAATAACTCAAATTTTAAATAAAAGAATAATTTAGATAAAAAATTAAATAGGTTCAATGTTTGTTATAGAAAGCATAATTATTAAGTAGAATAATCATCACAAAATTAACTAAATAGAAATTTTATAGTTTCAAATGCAATAGCTGAAATTATTATTTATTGCAATTTTTTTTTTAAAGAATTAAAGATATAGAGGAAAGAACTAAATGTACAGTGGGCTTATTTTATGCCTCTTTATCAATAAGATTTATTTAAGTTTCGAACATTGCACATCTTTTCATGTTGGGCTCATTTGGCCTCTTTTTAAATTTGATGAAAATTGCGCATCTTTCCATGTTGGGCTCATTTTTTATCTCTTTTCAAATTTAATATCCTTTGTGCTTCTTTTGATATTTTGTTCTTTCCATAACCTAACTAAGTAAATCTTAGCTTGTGTGATTATCTTCCAAATAAAAGAAAAACCTTTCTTATACAAAGAAGAATAATCTGCAAAATAAAATCCTATTGTTAAGTATAAAATTAACATATCGAGTAAGAAAATAAAAGAAAAATTAGTCACTAATTTTGCAATAATTATAACTATATGATACATATCTATTAGTACAATGAAATTTTCTTATTATCTAAATATAATTAATAAATTGATTTAAAGTTTGAGAAGAGAAAAACAATATTGCTAAGAAATTAAGTTGTAGTGCAAAATATTTTTAAGTTTTTTCTTAGATCAACATTAGTAATTTGAATAATATAAACTAAAATACAATTTAAGAAGATTAAAACCAATACAAGAAAAGCATTTCATTAAACAAATAATGCAAATACAATTAATATAGAAATACAAACATTATCATAACCCAACCTGAATTGGATAGATCATATCATGTTGAGCTGTGACAGACAAATCCCAAGATCTAGTTTTTGAATTATTTCAAATTTTCTACCAATATTAATTGAAATAAATTATAGACTACAGAGCTATTCAAATATCAAAATACTAAAAATAAACTCATCCATCAAGATTCTTTTATTTCATTAAAATAAATATTTATCCTACAGTACATAGCTATAGGCAAGAGCTATATAACTAAAAATTTAACTAATCATGACTATACAAAAATTAAAATAACAAAATACCTATGACCTCATATATAATCCTAAAGTGCTAGTCCATAATCACCTTCCCCTTATTTAAATAACAGAATAGAACAAATAAATAAATTGAAATTCATATCACATAGTAATTTCGATCACATTTCTCGGACCCAGACAGAACCTCAAAGGATTCTAACCCCTTATGACTACCTTTTTGTTTGTGCTTATAGCACCATAACATATCACATATATCTGTCTTAGATAGAATCTCAAAGGATTCTAGTCTCTTATAACTCCCAATAATTTCTTGATACAGACAAAATCTTAGAGGATTCTGTCCCCTTATGGCTCCCAACAAATATAATTTACTCACATATATACATATATAAAAACATTATAATAATTAAAGAATAATTGAGCATGTATCAATATTTTAGCGTTGTATACTGGTAGACAACAGAAAATCCAACTAGATAAAAATGCACATTTTTAGAAAATTATCAACTTATTAGGGATTGTGTAAAATGATGTTATAAGACTTTTATTGTACTACAGTACTATTTTTTAACTTCTAGATAATTTTCTATTCAATAAAAAACCCCAAAAATTTCAAAACCTCTTGTAAAAATTTTTCAAAAAAAATATTCAAAATGTGCATAATCGTAATCTTTATAACATATAAAAAGTTACATAATAAAAGTTTTACTGGTGCAAAGTTATCCCCATTTTTTGCTAACGGATATAAAATTTTAATAAAAACATCTCTAAAACTTGCACATTTTTTAAAATTAAGATGGGCATATTGTGACTTACCTCGAGACAAACAATATTCCAAATGGGTCGATAGATGAAAATGGCTCAAAGTCATCCAAAATTGGACTTTCTCTTTCACTCTCTTTTTTTTTTCTCATAAATTTTCTTTTTCCCCTCTCTATTGGTCAAAGTTGCTTAGGGAAAAAAATAATGGATTTATAACTTTCATTATTCTTTTAGATATTTCAGAATTTTTTTATTAAATAATATATAATAATATTATTATAATTAATTTTCAGTAAGAAATTCATAGAAATTCTTTTAGAGATTCAAAAAATTACAGAAAAATATACAAAAATTTGTTAATCACATTTAAAACCCTCTGATGGTATCATTTTGGAAAACGGATACCTGACAATCCCTAAAACTCCAATTGTACCGATAGGTGTCGATTTCTTAAAAAAATTTAATAGTGCCCAAAATTTATGAAAAATTAGAGAAGCTAAAATACGATATTATAAATGTTTTGGAGGAGATGATTTGTGACTTGGATTTATTATGACTCTAGAAATAAATATTGAATGTTCTATATCAAAAGTTCTTATTAGAAAATTTAGGGGTTTCACAAACATCTCAATGCTATCACTTGAATACTAAAAAGAAACAAATCTTACATCAACTACAATAAAAAATAAAAACTAAAATGCTGGAGGATCTTAATATGGAGGTGGCTGAGGAAGATTAAACATTGTAAAGTAGCTATTGATGGTAGCTACTTCAATTTTTATTGATTCAAACTATCTTATGACCTAGCCCTTATCTTCATTATATCTAGCATCCTACTGGTCCATACGAGTCTCGATAAAATCAAATTATTGATCAAAATGAGACTTATGATGATCAAATCTTTGGACCATTTATTGATAGAAATGATGTTCAAGTCCAGGAGCAAGTGCAGGTGCAAGTGTAGAAGCAGGTGCTTCTCCTTCTCCAATTTCATCTCCCTCATCTTCTTGATCTCGGTGAAAAAGAGTATGAAATAAAGCATAAGTAAAATAGATTAGAAGATTGTTTGGTGGATCATGATGAATCAAATTGTATTTCTTTTCAAGAATATAGGCGATAAAGTGTCCTAAAGCCATATTGTTCTTCCTTTTAGTGGTAAGAAGTCTAATGTCAGTAAGATTATTGATGTAGTCTAGAATCAACTGGGCTTCAACAATTGGAGTGTTTGACATTATACGATATGTGACAATATAAAGAAAAGGAGTGAGGCTGATATGATCACCAGCTTTAGGAATAATGGATATTCTTAAGACATGCTGGATAATCCTGACATTTTAATTTAAAGAATGTACACATGATAAGTGATAGACTAAAGATACACCTCTAAGGGTTTGATTTATGGTTGACCAGTCAAAATAAGCTCTTTAAGTCATTGTTAGTGCCCTTACTCCTTCAGTTTTAAGGTTTAGAAAAATGCCTAAATCTTCCTTAGTAATTTCTACTCTTTCTTTAAACACAAATGAGGACATTTTAGTATGGTCTTCTCTCATTCTCAGATTAGCAATGAAATAGTAAAAGGTATCAAAATGAAATGCATAGATTAAGGTGAGAATGAAGGAGAATTGTGTAGAATCGAAAAGAGGCATTACAAAAAAGTTGATATCTTCTTGGATAAGAAGACAAGATGGAGTATTTTTTTCCACAAAAAAAATGTTGGTAGGATTTTTCATTTTCTTTAGAAATAAAGTTATCATCTAGTTGATTAGAACGAGATGAAGAACCTCTAGAAAGTTGAGCCCGCTTGATGCTACTGCTTGCCATTAAAAGAGATTTGAACATAAGATGATTTGAGATTGAAAGAGATTGTGCAGAAAATTCTACGGATATCTTCTAACTTAAATAAATTTGGCACAAATTCTATGGATATCTTCTAACTTAAATAAATTTGGCACATTTGTACAATATAAAACAAGGTTCTTATGTACGATTATGATTTCATATGGGACGAAAACATTTTCGCACATAAGAATTGAAATGATCAAGAATGAAATGACATTTCGTAAACTACAATTCCTGATGAGTCATTTTGTATGACTTTTGAACAAAATGATCGTAATGATGAACATGTGTTCGTCCGAGATGATTAGGAAATATTGATTGTACCTGGCTGTTAGGTTCATCCACACACAAATTGATAACATGATCATACATATGAATGTTGAAAATAACTGTACTTGGAATTCCCTCCCTATTCACATAGAAAAAAAATAACCAATTCGTACAATATGATGATGTCATCGTACAATACAATGTCTTACAAAATCACATTTTTCATCTTACCAACTCAGAAAAATCATCATGTAAAATCTAGTGATTTTGTACAATACAAAAGTAGTTCATATAGTACGAATGAAAGAGAATTTTTAGATTTACAAATGATAATCATAAAAATCAACAGGATCCGTGAGACATAAAAATGAAAACAAAAATACTATAAAAGAAAAAATACACCAAAATAATGAAAAATAAAAATCAAATAAAAATAAATCACAAATAATGAACAAAACATAAACATTAACAAAAAGATACATCATAAATGGAATTTGCAGAATTATAATTGTCAAACATAAATATCAATAATACCCAATCTGGATCTTAAGGTGCTAAACATTTCAAAAGTAAGTGGTTATGTGAAAATATATGCAAGTTAATTTTCAGTAGCTACATGATGTAGCTCAATTTCTCCTTTAATGACATGGTCTATAAAGAAGTGATGTCTTCTATCTATATGCTTAATTCTAGAGTATTGAATAAGATTCTTTGAAATATATATTGCATTTATATTATCACAGAAAATTAGAATCGTGCCAATTGAAAATCTTAAATACGTAAGTTATTGTTTTAACCAAAGAACCTATGCCACATAACTAGCTAAGGAAATGTATTCTACTTCAAAAGTAGAAAGATCTACTGAATTCTATTTTCTACTAGACTAGGAAACTAAATGGTTTCCAATGAATAAATAAGTTTCAGAATTACTTTTTCGATCAACCCTACATCCTGCAAACTTCTAATCATAATATCTAATGATTTCAAAAGAAGATCTTTGCTTAGGATACCATATCCCTATGTTTTGAGCTTCCAAAAGATATCTCATAATTCTTTTAGCAAAAGTCAAATGGGATTCCTTTGGATCAACTTGAAATCTAACACACATAAACACTAAATATGATATCTGGTCTGCTAGTAGTTAAGTAAAGGAATGATCCAATTATTTCTTTAAATTTTTTTATCAATAGATTTGCCTTTAGAGTCATTGTCTAACTACATTAAGGAACTCATTGATGTACTTATTAATTTAGCTTTATCCATATCATATTTCTTAAGAATGTCCTTAACATATTTTGACTGACTCAAAAATATGCCATCCTTTTTCTACTTTATGCTAAAACTAAAAAAATAACTCAAGTCTCCCATCAAACTCATTTAAATTTTACTAATCACTATTTTTGAAAAATCATCATAAAGATTTTTATTGGTGGATCCAAATAAGATATCATCAACATATATTTGAATAATGAGTATATTATATCCTACACATTTTAAGAAGAGTGTGGTATACATACTTTCTATAACAAATGATCTATCTAGTAGGAATATGCTTCACCTTTCATACCATATCATGGGTGCTTGTGTTAGTCCATACAATGCATTTTATAATTTAAACATAAGTTTAGAAAATTTTAAATTTTCAAAACCTAGAGGTTGCTCAACATAAATATCATATTGTATTACCCCATTAAGAAATATACTTTTATCATCCATTTGAAATAATTTAAAACCTTTAAAATAGGCAAAGGCTAGTAGCACCCTTATCGCTTTAAGTCTAGCTACAAGGGGCTAACATTTCCTTAAAATCAATTCCTTCTATTTGATTGTACCCCTTGGCCATCAATCTAGCTATATTTTTAACCTCTATACTTGAATCATTTATCTTGTTTTTGAAAACCCACTTAGTTCAAAAAATACTTTGATTTTTAGGACTTTTAATTAACTCCCAAACATCATTTCTAACAAATTGATTCAATTCTTCATGCATGGACAAAATCCAAAATTCATCAGAAAGTGCTTGACTTATATTAGTGGGTTCAATCATTAAGATAAAGGCTAAGTGATTCACTTCTTTTCTAAGTTCATGCCTTGTTCCAACACCTTTACTTGCTTCACCTAAAATCAGTTCTTTATGATGAATTTTAGAATATTTTCAATCTCTAGGCAATGCATTTTTTTTCAATCCTTTCTTAAAGATTTGCATTTTCAATTCCTTGGATTATTTCTTAAACATGTTCTTCTTCTAACTTTGACCTTCCAAAAATATTAGATTTATAAAAAACTACATGAATGGTCTCCTCAATTACCAAAGTTCTTTTGTTTAAAACTCTATAGGATTTTCCAACACTTGAATATCCGAGAAAATTTTTTTCATCAGATTTATGATCAAAATTTCTTAAATTTTTTTTATAATTGTTATAAATGAACACCTTATATCTAAAGACATGTAAATGCGAGAGGTTGGGTGTTATTCCCTTAAGAAGTTCATAAGGTGTCTTATTCAACTTAAATCTAATATTCACCTTATTCAAAACATAACAGGCCATAATAATCATTTCAGCCCAAAAATATTTCAAAAGTGAATATTTTGTCAATATGGCTCTATCGAATTCTATCAAAAATCTATTCTTCCTTTCAACAACCATGTTTTGTTGAGGGATTTTAAGAGCTAAAAAGTTGTGATCTATTCCTTGCTCTTTATAAAAAATTTCAAAATTTTCTTCATAATCACTTTGAATTGAAAGAATTTTCCAACCTAGCTCCCTTTGAATCCAAGTAATTTTTTTTTTTAAATTTATCAAATGATTCACTCTTATGTGATAAGAATCTAATATAAGTGAATCTTTAATAATCATCAATAATTACATACCAAAAAACTTTCCCTCCTAGACTTATAGTGCTAATCGGTTAAAAACATCTATGTGAATGACTTCTAATGGTTTGCTAATTTTAAGATTCTTAATTGAATGAAAGGAGGACATGACTTATTTTCCTAATTAACATGTATCACACATGTGATCTACAGTGAAGTTTAATTTGGGTATTCCTCTAACTAATTCTTTTTAGTTAATCTTCCTGAGATTTTTTTTGCTTTCATGACAAAGTCTTCTATGTCATAACCATGATTCATCAATGATAATTTTGAGACAAAAATCATTATAAGATTTAACATAATTTAAATTGAGCATATATACATTATTTACTCTATTTCTATGCAACACATCAACTCCATTTTAGCTTATAATATAGCTTGTAAGTAAAAGTTTAATGTTAAAACTCCTATCACAAAGTTGACTAATACTTAACAAGTTATGTTTTAAGCCTTCAACCAATAAAACATTTTTAATAAAGAAATTGTTCTTGTTGACAATCATACATATACCTACACCACTCTCCTAGTGGTATTTCTCCAATGTCACTTTTCCTCTAGCCCTGACCTCTAGCAATATAAATTGAGTTGTATCTCTAGTCATATATTTTGAACATCCACTGTCCAAGTACCGAATGCTCTCACGAGGGCTTGTATGAGAGTGATTCTACAAAATTATCAAATGTTAGGCTTGGGAACCCAAATAAATTTGGATTCACCTCTTTATAAAGATAATCTAGATGCCTGTTTGATATGTTATGATTTATGCACTTTAGGTCTCCACACTAAATGTGTTTTACTCTAAATAGTGCAAGTGTGGGAAATATGCCCCATAATCCACATGAAAAACATTTAATATAAGGAAAGGATTTAGCAATCTACGTGTTTTAAAATATCTTTTCCTATATTTTGAAATTGTATGTTTTTTATTAGGATTATAAAATTATTCAAGTGTGGAAGTTATCCTATCTTCCTTAAGAGCTTCAATTTTTCCTTAAGATGTGAGTTTCCACTTCTAAAACTAAATTGTCAACTTTTAACTCATGTTCTCTTTGATCTGATTCAACAATAAATATCTTAAAATTATTTTCAAGTTCAGTATAGGATGTTTTCAAATAATCATGCTTCGTATTCAAGTGATCAAATTCATCCAACAAAGCCATGTGATTACTATATATGGATGCTTGATCTTTCCTAAGATTTTGATATTCTTTTTAAAAATTCAAATACTCTAGGTTAAGATTAACATGCAATTTTTAAGCTTCCTAAATGCATTATAAATTTTCTTAGAAACTTCAAATAGTTCATCATAGGATAAGTCACATACCTCCTCTTGATCTGAATGATCAAGTTTATCTATCATTAAACATAAATTTGTGGCTTCCTCTTCTACTTCTATTTCTGAGAAATTTGAAGCTGAGTCAGCCCAAAAAGCTCTTTGCATTTTTTTTCTTCCCCTTCTTAATGTTTGTTTTCTCCTCAATTTTCTCCTTTCTAGGATTTGCTTCAAGATTTAGGCAATCAGTCTTTATATGTCTAGGATTTCTATATTCATAACAAATGACTTCATTAAAAACCTTTACATTTTTATTGAACTTATCTTTGTTCAAATGCTGACGTCTTTGTTTCTTTCTTTTAAGAAAACTTTTGAACTGCTTAGTCGTGAGTGCAATATCTTCTTCATCCACAGGCATTGATTGATCACTTTATGAATCATCCTCTTTTAAAGCAATATTCATCTCTTTCTTCTTATCACCAGCATCGATCTGTCTTTAAATCACTCATTGCTTATAAGCAATTAGTGATCCAAGCAGATTGTCAATAGATTATACATTCAGATCTTTTGACTTAGTTATGACATTTATCTTTGCATTATAAGCAGTAGGTAGATAACGTAGGATTTTATTAACATTTTTTGAATTATTTAGTTCTCTACCTAAAGCAAGCAATGATGTAACAATATGAGTAAAACATGTATACATATTAGAAATTGACTCATTCGATTCCATTCAAAATAGTTTATAATAGTGTAATAAAATGTTCAACCTAGATTATCTCTAAAGATTTTTCAACCACAAAGCTTTAAAGTGCAGAAAAATAAAATACAAAAAAAATAAAGTGAATAGAAGAATACCAAATTTTTAATGGTTTATTGGTCCAAATTAGACCTAAATCCACTCCCTGTTGACTCCTCTATATATTGCACTAAATCAAAGTGACTCTTCTTTAGCCCCCATAATAAAGCGAGAAGTCCTAACAAACTCTCTTCCACCAACCTGGTGTGACGGTGAACTAACATCTTTTATACAATCGAAGTGATGGCATCATACCTTCACATCCTTTTTCACCATCCTAGTAAAGGCAGAGAACTGTCACATCCTTTTTCATCCTCTTGGTGAAGGTAGAGAATCATCACATCTTTTTTCACTACCAAAAAGTTGTGTATTTTCGGTAGAATTTCCGGCAAAAAAAAAATGAAGTTTCTGGCATATTTTGAAATTTTCCAGCGGATTTCCGATGAAAATGTCTTTGACAATAAATCGAGTGTCGAAAAACTTTTGCATTGAAAAAAATCTGCTAATTGTTTTTTCGGCAAATTAAATCAGTCAGAACTTTTTTCGGTGGAAATGAAACGTCGAAAAAAAAAGGTTGTTTTTAAAAAAATTAAATCCCGCTCTGGGCCTTCATCCCATGGATAAACCTCCCCGTGGGTCCACAAAGCTCTCTCATGCGGGTCTACAACACGCGCCCAGCATCCACCTAGTTGACACGGTCTGGGACCTCTATCCACGCCCGACGAGTCGACTAAGAGAGCTAGCTCATGTGGTCTGGGTCTGCAACCCACGCACAGTAGCCCATGTGAGCCCGTACCCACAACCCATGCCCAGGAGCCTGTACGCCGTGAGAATCAAACCGAAGACCTCTCACCAGCAGCCCCCCTCCCGCACGCAAGTATAACCAATTCACTAATCTTGTAAAACTATTTAAATTGATATATTTTTTATTTATATTAAAATCAGCGTGGTTTG
>NW_021319083.1:13667022-13683263 GCF_001605985.2 Dendrobium catenatum | reverse complement strand
AGAAATTCTAATTCTCTCAAGTGTGTGTGTGTAGGGTTACTTAGCATCAGTCTCATTGATAATTATAAATAGACTCAAGAAGAGAAAAATAAAGTACAGACTGACTCAACCCTAAACCTATGCAATCTTGAACTGGCTTCGTTTGTTCATCCGATCTTCGATTCTTAAAAAGTTAGAAGCAACAGGAAGCCCAAGTGTTTGTCAATCATCAAAACATAAGTCATAAAAATAGATTTGCAACAACAACTTGCTTGGTTCACTTGTTGCGTACGAGTAAAGGGTCAAAGGCAAAGTGATGCAAGTGAAAAGAAGGAGCGGACAGTGGCATTAAAAACAAACAATTCAAAAAGTGAAAGCACTGTATGAGAGGAAGAAGATGACATAGCATTGATGACCCGACAGTTCAAGAACTTTTTAAAAAGAAAATAAAGGCGTCATCAGAACAGCTAGAATAATGGTAAAAGCTTACGGTTTAATAAAGTTTCATCTGATATAATTTGTTTTGAGTGAAGGATGCCAGGTCACCTTCGAGCTGATTGCCCCAACCTAAAGAGCCAACCTGTTAAAGAAAAAGGTGAGGATAAAGCCAAGTATAATAAAGGAAAGATGAACACTACATGAAAACACGCGAATACCGTCGGATGTTCTGGTGTAATTTTTTACATCGATAAGTATGGCATTTGTACTAGCGTATAATGCGATGGAATATTAATGACGTTTATTCAGGTGCATCTTGCGACGGAATCTTGCCGACGTCCATTGCGCCGGTAGTAACGTCGGAAATTAGCAGCTTTCATTATTACCGATGGAGTTTACGGTGGAATATATCCGGCACATTTACAGGCGAAGAATACGTCAACTCCGTTCCACATACTGAGCATAGGCGACGTTTGGTAATGAATTTTAAATGTTTTTTTAAATTTTTCTTTACTACAAATATTAATAGAATTCTCTTAATTCTAACATAAAGAGATGTTGGGTAGAGAACCAACTCTTGTGGAATTGCATAGTCACACTCATAAGTGATAGGAGGATCAATAATAGATTGATGATCGAGCAAGAAAAGCCCATGTAAGTATATGTGTTTAATAATTTATATTTTTAGTTTAATTATATATATTTATATTCTACTTTCATAGGAGGAGTATATACGGCTTCAAGAGAGTCATGCCGCATCAGGTGAGGACTCTTCTGGCGGTTCTGTAGAGTATTCTGAGTATCGCATCTGATCGCAAGCCATTGGAGGAATGCAACATGGCAGAGTTTATGGTTTAGGTTCGCAAGCTCAGGCATATGAGGGGATGACCTCCTCTGCTGCATCCAGCTTCCCAGCTAGTTCACATGAGTCCTTACATAGTCAACAAATAACTACCCTTCAAGCAGAGCTAAAACAAGTAAGAAAATCACAAGCTGATTGCTAAGTTCCGTTGCAGGCACAAGTTCAAATGCAGATGCAGGAGCAACACAATCAATTGTTGGATGAAATGCACAAAATGAGGGAGCAGTTTCGTGGAAAAGAGGTAGCTCCAGCTGAGGATGAGTCCACAGATTTAGAGTAGTTTAGTTTAGTCATATGAACTTGTTTACTTTTTTGAATCTGTTTTATTGAACAATCTGTGATGTTTTTAATATTAGTTGGTTGATGCTATTGAATAATCTGTTTTAATTGATATTTATATTTTTAAGTATATGTTGAAGTTCTTGAGATCTGTGATGTGTAGATCTGTGTTATGGAACTGTTATTTAATGTATTTGTATATATTTGCAGGTGTGAAAATCTGATTGTTGGTTGGGAAGGCTTTTTTTTTGTTATTGCTATAGGTTTTCGGCGGATTTGGCGTCGAAAATATGCCGAAACGACGATACAATGAATCAGTGTAATGCTGCCGGTGTTTTATTTCTGCTGGAAATACCGGCGGAAACCACGTCGGAAACAAGTTGTCGCTTTAGTTACAGCACACCTTATGGCATCTTATCTACCAGATTTTCCGGCGACTAAATGGTGCTGGAAATAACTCGTAGCTTTAGTTACGGCAAACCTTACGTCATAGTTTCCGCCGGTATTTCTGTTGGATATGTACGTCGTAAATTTTGGCGTATATAACGCCGAAATAATCTTTTAAGAAACGACATTTTGGTTAACACACGAGAGTGGGCCGGAAAGGTTTTTTGCGTCTTATAAACGTTGAAAGAGATTTTTCGACACGAACCAAACTAGCGTATGAAATTCTGACGAAAATGCGCCTGAAACCAAGGATTTCCATTATATTTTATGTATTACTGGTGGATATGGTCTGCCGGTAATACAAAGTTTTCATATAGTGGAAGACACAAAAAGCTTTTTAGGCTGACTCTGCCTTAGAATCGTTAGAAGAAGAAGCAGGGGAGGAGGTAACAAATTTGTATCTAATGGCTAACGATATTCTTGATCAATCAGATCAAGATGAGGTATGTCAGCTTTCATACAAGGATTTATTGCTTATTTCTAAAAAAATTCAAGACTCGTATAGAAAATTGAAAAAGATGCATGCTAGTCTTAATATTAATTTTAGTACTTTACAAACTGAGCATGCTAACTTAGTTAAAGAAAATTCTAATTTAGATAGAGATCATATATTGCTTCTTGATGAGTATGATATATTAAATAAGAAACCTATTGAACTAACAGAAGTGCATGAATCCTTAAATACCACTCATGTTGAACTAGAAGAGGCTTTTCATAGACTAGACAAACTTATATTAGAAATAGATCACACTGAGCATTTGTTAAAAATAGAAGTTCATGAATTGACATATCAAAATAACACTTTTAAAGAAAAAATTAAAGAACTAGAAAAAGAAAATGCATCACTCACATTAGCCTAATCTTGCAAACCCCCAGCACTGCATGCATCACAAAACTTTAGGATGAGAAAACAACACTCACATAGGTTAGTAAACAAATTTCTCGATGTTGGGTGCTTCTCTTGCGGCATGTTAGGTCACATAGCCCGCACATGCATAATTCACTATAGGACACACCTAGTGTGGAGACCTAAACAACATCCATAACAGCATAACATGCATACATCGCATTCATGCAAGCATAAGAAGGAACCCATACTCACTTAGGTTCCCAAATCTAACCCATGAATGAAATTGTAGGGATTCTCTCACAAAAGACCCAGTGAGAGCATGTGGTACCTGAATAGTGGCTACTCGTGACACATGACTGGAGATATGAAGAAGTTCATTCTACTGGAGACCAGAATCGGAGGCAAAGTAACATTGGGAGACAACACTACCAGGAAAGTGATAGGCTCGGGTATTATTGGAAATGCTAAGAATTTTTTAATTGAAAATATTTTATTAGTTAATGGTTTGAAGCATAACTTACTTAGAATTAGTCAATTGTGTGATAAAGGTTTACATTAAATTTCTGTGTGAAAAATGCCTGATTAGTTTAAATGACAAACTTATTTTAGAAGGAAAACGAATGAACAATGTTTACATATTAGACCTTGATTGCATTGATAGTTCAAATTCTTTTTGCTTAAAAGTAATAGTAGATGAGTCGTGGCTATGGCATAGGAGACTATGCCATGCTAGTATGAAAACACTTAAAAACATCACTAAGAAAGACCTAGTTAGAGGAGTACCTAAGTTAGACTTCACTAAGGATCATTTATGTGATGCTTGTCAACTAGGAAAATAAGTCAAATCATCCTTTCATTCAATTAAAGAAGTGATCACCTCTAGGCCATTATAAATCATATACATGGACTTGTTTGGACCCATTAGCACAACCAGCCTAGGTGGAAAAAATTATGGGTTTGTTATTATAGACGACTTCATTAGATTCACTTGGTTAAGATCCCTAGCACATAAGAATGTGTCGTTTGAGAAATTTAAGGTATTCTCCACTTGGATTCAATAAAAATTAGGATGTGAAATCTCAACAATTTATAATGATCATGGTGGAGAGTTTTAAAATGAAAAGTTTGAATCGTTATGTCAAGAGATAGGAATAGAGCATAATTTCTCAACCCCTAGAACACCTCAGCAAAATGGTATAGCATAAAGAAAGAATAGAACCTTGGTAGAAGCTGCTAGGACAATGTTAGCAGAGTACACCCTTCTTAGATATTTTTGGGCAGAAGCAGTAAGCATGGTGTGTTATGTCTTAAATAGGGTGAACATTAGATCTAAGCTAAATAAAACTTCTTATGAACTCCTTAAGGGTCGGACACCGAATCTTTCAAACTTACATATCTTTGGGTACAAGTGCTTCATCTTGATTAATGGTAAACTACCTTTAGGAAAATTTGATCCCAAGTCTGACGAGGGTGTCTTCTTAGGTTATTCATCTATAGATAAGGCCTATATAATCTTTAATAAGAGAACCCTAGTAGTAGAAGAGTCCACCCATGTAGTATTTGATGAATCAGATAAGCCCTCTGAATCTAAAATTGAAGATGATGAAATAGAGGCAATTCAAGGAGTAGAGACTATGACCTTAGGAGAAAGGGTAGAACCTTAGGAAGATTTGCCTAGAGAATGGAGATATTCTTCTAGTCATCCTAAAGAGTTAATTTTAGGAGACCCTTCAGAAGGTGTAAGAAGTAGGAATGGACTTAGGAATGAGGTTAGTCATTTAGCATTCATCTCTATGATAGAACCTATAAATATATATCAAGCTCTAGGAGATGAATTTTGGATCCTAGAAATGTAAGAAGAATTAAACCAATTCACTAGGAATGATGTTTGGGAGTTAGTCAAGAGACCTAAAAAATAGAGTGTTGTTGGAACAAAATGAGTTTTCAAAAATAAGATGAATGATTCAGGAGGCATAATAAGAAATAAAGCCAGACTAGTAGCTAAGTGGTACAACCAAATTGAGATATTAGAATTTGAAGAAATCTTTACCCCAGTTGCTAGATTAGAAGCCATAAGAGTTATTTTAGCTTTTGTTTGCTTCAAGAATTTCAAACTATATCAAATGGACGTAAAGAGATGTCTATGTTGAGCAACCCCCCGGATTTGAAAGTTCACAATTTCCAAATCATGTATTCAAATTAAAACAGGCACTTTATGGATTAAAGAAAGCACCTAGAGCCTGGTATGAAAGACTTAGCTCATTCTTGATGCATAGAGGATTTGTAAAAGGGTTGTGTGGACACTACACTCTTTTTACAAAAAGTTAAAGAAGAAATTTTCATTGTTCAGATTTATGTGGATGACATTTTATTTGGTTCTTCGGATAAAATTTTATGTGTTGAATTTTCAAAAATAATGAGTAATGAGTTTGAAATGAGCATGATGGGAGAGTTAAACTACTTTCTTGGCTTTAGTGTGAAACAAATGGATAATGGAACATTCCTTAGCCAAATAAAATACATTAAAGTTATTCTGAAGAAATATGAAATGGATAGTGCTAAGCCCATGAACACTCCAATGAGCTCAACAATTCAATTAGACAAAGATCCGAATGGAAAATCAGTAGACTAGAAAAAACATAGAGGAATGATCTGATCTCTCCTTTACCTGACTGCCAATAGATCGAACATAATATTTAGTGTGAACCTCTATGCTCATTTTTAAGCTGATCCTAAAGAGTCTCACCTAACTACGGTTAAGAGAATCCTTAGATATCTACTAGGCACCCCGAACTTAGATATTTGGTATCCTAGGCACAGCACTTCCTTTGAAATCTTAGAGTACTTAGATTCTGATTTTGTAGGATGTATGATAGATAGAAAAAGCACCTCTGATAACTGCCAATTCATAGGACAATCTTTAGTTTATTGGTCTAGTATGAAGCAAAATTCAGTAGCCCTCTCCACAGCCGAGGCCGAATATATTACAGTAGGAAGCTGTGTTGCACAAGTACTATGGTTAAAGTAATAAATTCTTGATCTTGGATTACCTATAGGAACCATCTCAATCATGTGCAACAACATAAGTGCAATATGCATCTCTAAAAATCCAATTCAACACTCTCAAACAAAATATACAGACATTAGACACCACTTCATAATAGATCATTTTGCTAAGGGAGATATAGAGTTACATCACATCGCTATAGGAGATCAATTGGCAGACATATTCACAAAACCACTAGCATTCAACACCTTTAGCACCTTGAGGACTAGACTAGGTGTCATAGACATTAATGCATAAAAAAACTCTTCTAAGGTTGTTCCTCATCATCACACACTCACCACACAAAATTGGACAGCTGACAATTTTCTTATCGTGCTGTATGATCCTCGATCGTACTGTACGATACATCTACCTCTACACAAACCATAATACAGACTCAAGTTTTGTCTCTGTTCATCGTCCTGTACGAAGTCTTTCATATTGTATGATAAGGTGATAGTTCATTTAATTTGTTTGGTACGACATTATTGATCATCGTACGGTACGATATCCGCTCTTCGTATTGTACAATCCATGTCAGCGAACGGATTGGGACAAATTTGCTCAGTTTGGTATGACATTATTGTTGATCGTACTATACAACATCTCTCTTCGTACTTTATGATCCACCTCAGCAAAAATGGATGAGAATGACTTGAAGTGTTTGGTACGATATAATTATTGTTTTTACGGTACGAAGTTAGATTTAATAATCAATTACATTTGAAATATGACCTAAATTCGCCTCCCTACTACCCACAGGAAACAAAATCTAGCCCTTGGCCACCTTATAGGATACATTATTCAAAATAAATACCAATTAACCTATCCTGGTGAACCCGATAATTTACCAATCTTTTATATAGATGCCTCTTTCCGTATTCTTTTTCATCGGGGACAACAACATGAAGAACCAGACTTTGATGATGAAGAAGGAGAAGCTGCACCAGTAGTAGCTCCTGCTTGACCATGACGGCAAGCAGCACCTTGAGCACCTGCACCAGCCTACCCTCACGATGATTTGGTCGAACTCTTCGACCAACTTCAGACTCGTCTTGACACACACATACAAGAACAACATCAGTAACACAATGACAACATACGGTAGTTTTGGGAACGCTTCACTTCGATTGATCATTGTTTTGACAAAATCCTTCAATATTTCCAACCACACCCACCTCCACCTCCAAGTGATCAGGATCCTCCTCTTTAAAGTGTATCAGTTTTGTACTTTCTTTCTTTGTGTTGTTTGTATCTTCCCTTTTTGGTGAGGTCAAAAGGGGGAGAAGTTTTTTTGTATTTTGCTTATGTTTATGTAGTTTGCTCATGTTTCTCTATGTTTCAATAAAATGCAAATTTCTTTTTTTCTCTTTGCCTACTTTCTTTTCTTGTCTATGTTGTGTTGTTTCTCTTTAATTAAAAAAATAAAAAAATTAAAAAAAAAATGCCTTGTAAAAATATTATTTGAGATCATCAAAAAGGGGGAGATTCTTGCAATCTATGACGTCGAGTTTTAGATTTTGATGATGAGAAATAATGTCGCCTGAACTACTATTCATTGAATATCTTTGATTTTTGCTATTGTCTGTGAGTACTAACATTTCAGAAAGATCACAAGTTACTCAGGACAATACGAAGACTCAAGACTGGGTAGAATAAGAGTGTGAGTCTATATCATTATAATTTTTTATTTATTTTATTTTCACTTTTCTTGAGTCTAGCCACAAACTACATGTAAGTCTGAGCAACCATGCACACACACAGGGGGAGAGGGTTTTAAAAGAAAAATATAGTTTTTTTATGTTGATCGTACTGTAAGAATTTTTATCATATTGTACGATATGGTCTGGTTGAATCGTATTTCTATGAACAGGTCGTACCGTACGATTTGGATCATACTATATGATTTGTTACTAATCCAAAACCTTAACCGCCAGATTAGTTTAAGTAAATTTATTAGCCGTTCATACAATACGAAGTAATGCATACTGTACAATTTATTTTGAATACTTACTTAAATTAACCTGTGATTAACGGAGTAAATCAAGGTTTTAATCACTAATTGGTGCTCGTACTATATGAACATGTTCGCATTATACGATGAATAGAGATGAGTTTTGATCGTCCTGGACTTTGTCTTGGATGATCTCTTATTTTTGTTTAATCATATTGTACGATGTATATCATATCATACGATGTACATAGATGAGTTTTGATCATCTCGGACTTCATCCTGGACGATGCCTTGATTTTGACTGTTCATACTATACGAGGTAGGTCATACCCTATGATGTATAGAGACGAGTTTTAATTGTCCCGACTATCGTTCTGTATGAACAGAAGAGTTGATGATCGTACCATATGATTATGAACTGTACTGTTCGACTATATTTATATGTTTTTAAATTGTTTGTAAACCTTCGTACTAGGACGAAGCCTATTATACAAATCATACTATACGATGGTAAATCATACTATAAGATAGTAACGGCTACATTAAAAATTTCAGGGATTTTGGAGGCCGTTTTAAGTATCAAAATAGTAATATTTTGGTGAGTAACAGAAAAGAGGGGAACGTAATTAGAGAGGGAATCCTTGGGAGAGAGATCTTGAGAAATTTTTTCGGATTTGAGAGAGGAAGGAGAGGGTGAGCTTAGTGAGGGAGAAGTAGTGTGAGGGAGATCACACGTTGCTCCATTCTTGCTTCATCTTGTTCCTCCTGTGGCCCTAGAAGAATTGTGGGAGGCTCTCTGAGGGGGAGACTCTTCTACATCCGTGTCCTCGAAGGCACTCTGCCTTCTCCATGAGGGAGAAAAATGAGAAGGTACTTTACCATCACCAGGAGGGTGAGAAAAGCTCTTGGCACTCGTCATGCCGTGTTGGTGAAAGTTAGTCTTGTAAGGGCTTCTCTGCCTTGCCGAGGGGGCAAAAAGAGAATTATAGTTTTGTAGTAAAATTCCCATAGTGGAGGACTCCGAGGAGTGGACATAGGTCATGGTTTGACCGAACCACTATAAAACTCTGGTGTGCTTTTTCCTTATTGCTTTTTATTTTTGCTTGCACTCTATTTCCATTATATATGCTTGGTGATAATTGTGAATGAAAAAGAATTTTATTGTTGCAAATTGTTTTCAAATAATTGCTTACGCATTAGATAAAATTTTCTTGTTAAAAATTAAAAACAAAAAATATATATTAGAATTCTTGTTTAGAATTTTTATTGCAACAAGTTTTTCACAATTCAACCCCCCCCCCCCCCCCCCCCCCCCGCTTGGCGCATCTAGTAACTTCAATCTTCACTTACTTTATTCTTTTTAAGGAGATCATCATGGCACTCGAGCTTGCATTCAGGCAACTGCACATCGAGCTTAAGAGGACAAAAGCACAAATCATTAATGTACCTTTCTCTCATGCTTCACATCCTCTAAATCTTGTAAATTCGTCGAACTTTCATATTTAGTAAATTTAAAATTTAAGACAAAACAGAGAATAAATGGAATTTAAGATTATATAGATTAAAGTTGAAATCTTTTAGGTTTGGCAAGATTTAAGCTAAATTTTTCTTAAATCCTGCTCAAGTCCAATTCAAATAGCCCTTAAGTATGGCATTATATTTTATTCCTTAGCATTCTAATTTTTTATATTTTCTTTATAATAAAAAGTATCAAATATAATTTTGAGTAGAAAGGAAAAATTTTTGAACCCATATAGCATAAATTTGAGAAATATGCCAAATAGATTATTTCTTCAATAAATATGCCATAAATTTCATTCAAACCAAACACTCTTTCTTTAAAATAAATAGGAGGTACCCTTACTGAGTAGTATTTTGTGTCCTTTTGATCATAAGATCTCTACGACCTTTTATTTTTGAACCAAGTTTCAAAATAATAAATTCATATTCATATTTGGAGTACCTACCGTAAATCTTGAACCTCAAAGTTTTGATAGTATTTTAATTATTATTCAAATTTGATTAATCATTGTTTAAAGATGCTTCAAACCATAATCAATCATGCATATTCAAATTGCGCCTCATACATCAAATAATGACTTATTATACTTATATTTGAATTGTTTACTATAAGCCCTGAACCCTAAAGCTTGAATCATATTTTTATCCTTAATCGAGCATGATTTATCTTTGTATCAAGATACTTCAAAGCTTAATCAATCATCTTTAAACTGTGTTGAGCCATGCTTCAAATAATGATTGATTGAAATTCTTATTTGGATTATCTATTATAAAATCATAAAAGCAAAATGGGTAATGATTAATCAGTAAGGAGTAGATAAAATGGGTTTCGAGTCTTTAAAGAATTATTTTAAAAGTGTAAGATATAAAATAGGCTTTTAAAGGGGAAAATCTTGGGTAAAAGTTAAGATTGGGATTGTTGGCATCGAATATATGAACACCACTAAGAATCAAGCTAGAACACAACAAAAGTTTGCGAGGGCTGTTAAACCTTTATGAACTAGCCCGAGGCAAACCAAGAGGGAAGGGTGAATTGGTTTTTCAAAAATTTCTTTACGAAAAAAGAAAATCTAGAATATTTTAAAACAAATAATTTATGCGGAATCAACACTAATTTCACAATTATAAAATCAGATATTTTGACCACAAAGCAAATTACAGATAATACAAAAATTAAATGCAATAAGTAACTAGAAAGAATACACCAGATTTATAGTGGTTTGATCAACTTGACCTACGTACACTCCCTGAAAACGTCCTTTCCAGGTATTGAACTAAAAGTAGTGTCACTACTTTTTCCCCCACAGTAAGGAGGAGAAGCCCTTACAAAATCTTTCAACTAATCCGGTAAGGCAAAGTACCTTTAATCATTTTACTCACTTCTACAGTAGGTAGAGAACCTGGGAATCATTTTAGTCCCTCCTAGAGTAGGCAGAGAACCTTGAATCCTTTTACTCCCTCCTGCAGTAAGCAGAGAACCTTTGATCCAATGTTGATGAAGATATCCTCAGAGCCACCAAGGAACTAAGGATGAAGATTAACGAAGATGATGGAAACCTTGCTCGGAGAAACCTTTGTAAACCTCCCACAACTCCCCCTAACAAGGAACTCTCTCTCTCTCTCTCTCTCTCTCTCTCTCTCTCAAAGATCTCCTCACTTTCTTATCTAAGCTCCCTCTCATGCCAAACCAATAGTAAAATATTTCTCATAAGAGTATTAGAAATTCTTAAATAGCGGGCTTTAAAAAACCCTAAATTTTAAGAGATCTATCTTTTATTCATACAATATGATACATGTATTATACGGTACAATTGATTCTGTTCAGACTTGTCCAGCAAGATCGTGTAGATAAATTATTCAACTTTTATAAGATATCATACAGTACAATCAAAATATCGTACAATATAATTTGTAGAAATTTCTTCTGTTTATTTGGGATGATCCTTGGGATGGCCAACTTCAAACATGGGTGATCGTACAGCATTATGGACATTGTACAGTATGATCAGTAAAAAATCATAGATTTTATTTGGTATGATCCATGGGAAGATCATTTTTATACACGGGTAATCATAAAGTATGAAGTATATCATATAGTACGATCAATCACAATAATTATCCATGATTTGATTGCTTGATATTGTAAGTTTAATTAAGAAAGATTTTAATTAGGGTGTATAATATGAATCAAATCATATTATACGATAAGGAAAAAATTAGTATCTTTTTTAACATTTGGCAGCTAGGGTTTTGACAGAGCACAACACTTCATATAGTAAGAGTTAAAATCGTACAGTACGAATTACTTAGTACAATACGAAACCATGATCATATAATACGAATTATTTAAAAAAAATACTCTTTCAAAAATATTTTATCAGTCCACCTATGTGTGTGCAAGGTTACTTAAAAATGATATCCACCCAATTAAATGATACCAATCAAGAAAGGAGAAAATACATAATAAAATAAAAATTGAGTATAACCCTAGTCTACCCAGTCTTGAGCTGATCAGAATTATAAGTGAAGGGTGGACTGATTTTCTGAAATGTTAGTTCACACAAACACAAAACAAAAATATCACAGAAATAAGAAAAAGCAGTAACTTATATAATAATATTTATTATCATCAAAATTATTATGTTTGAATTAGGTTTACAATAATCATCCCCTTTTAAATGATGATAAATATATATTTGTTTTTGGATTTTTAAAAAGTTGCTTTCCTCTAAACTCCCCTATAGATGAAAATCATTTGTGAGAAAAAGGAGAGTAATTATTTTTTTTAAAAAAAATTAAATAATATGCAAATTATAATAATAACAAAATACTACTCCCCTTTTGGCATCACAAAAAGAGGGAAAATAGCAGGAAGAAAAATAAAAAAACATAAACAAGAAATGTATAAAACAAATAGACTCAAAATGACTAACAACTCAAGATAAGGAAAGAACCATTACATACATAAGAACTCTCGTAGGCATGTTTCAAAATATAATAAACTTACTCTACAAATAGAAAAGACCAGATAAGATAAGGGTGACTTCATTGCAACAATAGGATTTGGATTCTAGAGTTTGCAAACCCAGCTTAACATCTTCACAAGCTAAAATCTTTTATTTAAACCAACATCTAATTCAAGAACTATAATTAGATAGGGAAATTTAAAACTTTTAGATGATAGCATGAAATATATTGAATAGAACATTACACTAAAAGTGATGAATGAAGAACCAGGATTTTCCAAAATTAAGTTTTAAACATATTATAAAACGTAATGATGTTCTAAGATCTAAAGAATTAATAGAAAGAGAAGCTAATTTAAGTTGGGCTCATTTTTTGTCTATTTTATCAGCTTTTGGTGCACACTACGCATCTTCTATTTGTGACACACTTAGTGCATATTTTATTTTTAGTGTCATTGCGCATCTTTTAATTTTGGGCTCATTTTGTGAAACTTTTAACTTTTATTTTTGTAAATTGCTTCCTTTCTAAATCCTCAAGAATCTCAATTGTAAAATTATATTTCATATAAAAGAGAAGAATAACTCACTCTCTTCTATAGGGAAGAATAATCTACAAGGAAAACTTGAGTTTTCTAATAGGAATAAAGAGCCTTATGTAGAAAAATAATGAATTTTATTCATCAAATTGCATAATATATTAATGATATTAAAACATGTAGTTGAGTGAATAAGTTTTCATTTCGACATCTTAATTTAAATATGATTTTGACATCCAGTTCACACAAAGAATTATCATCCAAAGGAAATAAGAGGGGATATAAAATTTCATAAGATTCATTTATCCTTTGAGTTTTAACAATGCCAATAATTACTTATTAAACATTTAAGTCAAATAGAAGTATATTTATTACAAACAGCAAAGAGCATTATGGAGAGTTCATTCGTACAGTATGATCTAAGTAGTACAATATGATCAACAAAACACACTTTCTATATATTTCTCAACCAAAATTGTTACATTATTAGTGAGAGAAAGTTAGTGAGAGAAACTATGAGATTTTGATGTTTTCTATTTTCAAATTTACAAATCACGGGAATTCTACTCTTCAATGGCGGTGGATGGTCGCCGATCCCCTTTGGCCGGCGGGCTGTTTGAGGATCGGCGTGCATCTACATGACCCCAGACTGGTGTATCACATGGATTATCATTGTCTCCTCCTGCTTTCTGAGACAACATAACATCTTTCAACCATGGAGTTAAGTCTAAGCTAAGACGGGTATGCCTTTAATCATAAATGAGGGTGGTTTGTTGTTTTAAAAAAAAGATGCAAAAGTTGTTGGTAAGGGAAAGAAAATTTTGGTTGAAGACAAACTAAAGGCTTTTGTTACATCTGGAGTGGCGCCGTCTGCTAGGGGTGATTCAGTGGCATCTCTTTCATGAAAATCTATTTGGAAACTGAGTATTGAAGGAAATAATGGTTTGAATGCTGTAGGAATTGTTGCAAATCTATTTTCATAACTTATATTTTGATGATTTACAAACACTATTGATTCTCTTGGACTGCATGTTGCTTCTAACTTTTCAGGAATCGAAGATTGGACGAACAAAGAAAGCCAGTTCAATATTGCATAGGTTTAGGGTTGAGTCAGTCTGTACTTTGTTTTTTCTCTTCTTGAGTCTATTTATAATGGTCAAAGAGACTGATGCTAAGTAACCCTACACACACACACTTGAGAGAATTAGAATTTTTATTTTTTACTCATATCGGCCTAGACGATATTTACATCGTCCTGGATGATCAGGCTTAAAATAGAAAGTCTAAATATGGATTCTTAATTAAGGCAGCTGTCATTAACAGATCAGCCTGGAAGATACGTGTATCAGCCAGGACGATAAGCTCAAAACAGAAAGAAGTTGCCGCCATAGATAATTAAGGTATAATGTATTTTTAAATGATCGGTCAGGACGATCATTGATCGGCCTGGATGATATTCACAAATTATGACTTAATTGATCAGGAAATCAAGGGAGTAATTAAGGATGATTGATACGATCATATCGTCCTGGACGATTGCAGGATCGGCTAGGACGATCTATTCAAAAACCTTAGTTACTTCAGGACGATAAATATTAGCCAGCGCGAATTCAGGGCTATGCTCTGGACAATTTTCCTCTGATTTGAACTGATCGGCCTGGAAGATCAAGCCAATTTTAAATCGTCCAAGTTTGTATTCAGGGAGATGCTCTGGCCGATCTTCTGAATTTTGTACTAATCGGCCAGGCCAATGTCCATATCGGCCTGTACGATAATGTCGGCAACTTGCAATTAATGAGCTCCTTTGAAGTTCTTCTACTTAAGAGCTCTTGTTCAACATTTTGAACAACCTTTTGGCTGCTGCCTTGACCTGAGAAGGCCTTGAGGAGAGACAGAGAGAGAGGGATAGAGAGAGGATCATGTGAGGGGGACCTTGTGAGGGGATTCATAAGGGTTTCTTCAAGGATCGCTCTGCTTCTTCTTCGTCTAGAGTTTCTCATCTATGGAAGGGTCGGTAGAGGGAAGGAGTCAGAATCTGGTTGTGGTTCTCTGCCAGCTTCAGGAGGAAGCAAAAGGAGATAGGTTCTCTGCCTTGCCGGGGTGGCAAAAAGAGATTCTTTGTGAGGGCTTCTTCGCCTAGCTGTGGTGGCTAAAGGAGAGTCACATTTGTAGTGCAATACTTGGAGGGTGCCTCCAAGGAGTAGACGTAGGTGAGAAGAAGAAGGAGAAAATAGTTGCACTAAAGGCACACAAATCGGATTCTGAATCTTCTGGGTCTGAAAGCGATGAACTTGCCTTCATCACAAGGCAATTCAAAAGCTTTCTAAGCATCATCAAAATTGGAGAAACGGTAAGGACCATAAACATGTTAAAGGATCTTCTGATGTTATTTGTTATGAATGCAGGAAACCAGGACATGTGAGAACTGATTGCCCGACACTTAAAGATCACACAAGAAAAGGAAAGGGTGAGGAGAAACCTAAGCTAAGGAAGGACAAGATGAGAGTACAAAAAGCATTTTGGGCGGATTCGGCATCGGACTCATCGGAGACGGAACTAGAAGATGAGACATCAAAATTGTGCTTGATGGCAGACGACAATCCTGATCAAGAAGAGGTATGTGAACTTTCCTACTATCAATTTCTTAAAGTTTCAGAAAAAATTCATGCATCATATAGGAAATTAAAGAAAACACATGCTAGCTTGAAATTAGAATTTTTGAACCTACAAAAAGAGCATGAAATTTTGACTAAAGACCATCAAATGATTGATTCAAATCATATGACTTTACTTGATGAATTTGATGAGTTAAATAAAAATCATTGTGAATTAGTTAAAAAGCATGATGCATTAAAAGTTTCACACACATCACTTGAATCTGATTTTAAGAAGTCTAAAGAGATGGAGAAAAATTTGAGAATTGAAAATGAGGTCTTAAAAAGCTCAAATTTAAAGATTCAAAATGAATTAGAAACATGTAAGAAAACTAGGATGACATCTACTTTTGATCAATTGCCAAAACCTAGGAAGAGGCATTATAACTCAAACCACTTAAGAAATCCTTTTCTTGGAGTTAGATGTTTTTCATGTGGCATGCTAGGACACATCTCACACACTTGCACAATACACCATAGTACACATTGGGTGTGGAGACCTAAGGTGCATGATCCACAGCATACCACACATGCATTACATTCTACTTTTCATAAGGATGGACCCAAAACTATTTTTGTTCCTATATCTAACATTTGATAATTTTACAGGAGGGCTCTCACAAAAGGCCTCGTGAGAGTATGTGGTACCTGGACAGTGGATGCTCTCGACATATGACTGGTGATGCCAACCAGTTTGTTGTACTAGAGT